>NW_007233885.1:18622-70569 GCF_000164805.1 Carlito syrichta | reverse complement strand
TGGCATAAATCAATCAGTTTAGGATGAAAAAGGTTTATAGAATATGTCAGTCACAGATTAGGTTATCCTTTGTTATGGGATTTTAAGATTATCATATGAAAAGGGTTTAAAGGCAATCATTGATTAAGTTTTCATGGATTAAGGTTTCTGGTGGGTGGGGGACGCCTCTCCCACATCTGATTTTGTGTATAAAAGACCCGTTATAATTCCCAATATCACTCATTCGCTTCTGCACTAGACTGGAATCCAGTCTCTTTCTCTCTTCTTCCCCCCAATCGCCGACGCTGTCTCCACCTTTGATGTACCCTGAACCCAGCTGAAGCTGGTCTCCGGCAAAGTGGGACCTCATCAAATTAACAAGCTTCTGCACAGCAAAAGAAACCATCAACAGAGCAGGGAGACACTCCACAGAATGAGAAAAATATTTGCCAACTCTATGTCTGACAAAGTACTAACATCTAGGTTCTACAAGGAACTCAATTGCAGCGAAAGGAAAAAAACAAACAGCCTTATTAAAAAGTGGACAAAATACATGAATGCCAGAGTCCAGCTCCTGCCGGGTTCAGGGTACCCCAAAGGTGGAGACGGTGTAGGCGTTTGGGGGCAAGAAGAAAGAGGGAAAGAGAGAGAGAGAGAGAAAGAGGCTGGACCCCTGTCTAGTGCAGAAGCCATTTATTGGGAATTACAACGGGTCTTTTATACACAAAGCCAGGTGTGTGAGGGGCATCCCCCACCCACCAGATGTTCTTTCAGGTATGCGGAAGAAAATCCCATAACAGATTAACCTTAATCCGTGACTGACCTATCCTATAAAACTTTTTCATCCTATGCTGATTTATACTAATACCAAGTTAAACGATTTTATAGAAACTTAAATACTTACTTTATAAGCTAACGTGGCCCATCCCAGAATGTTTGGAATGTGGCCCAGTCCAAAGTTCACAGTGGGCTATCTGCAAGTTACCTAGCCGCATTCTTTAATCAAAATGGCTGTTATCTAAAACTATATTCTACAATTTACACCTTATTCAACTTCAGTAAATCCTAATATCACAACCTAGAAGCCTGTGATCAATACTAAGGCTCTTAGATGTGACCCCAGTTTGAATTGTAAGTTGTGTGAAAGCCAAAACTGCAGTTTGTGGAAGAATGGGAGCAATGAGCTTCTAAAGTTAGCTTGTGTTCATCCCAGTCTCAGAGTTTTTATGTTTTGAGTTTACAGGAGCTTATTCTGGTTATAGTGCTGAGTAGAAAGGGGGAGAAAATGGGGTCAATAGCTCCCAAATGCATCCTAGTGGTCTTGGGGTCAATGGCCCTTCCTGATTCCTAATACTCAGTGGGCCTCTGTGGCTGGCTCCTAACACATGAATAGAAACTTCTCAAAAGAAGATATACAGGCTGCCAACAGACACATGAAAAAGTGCTCAGCCTCACTCATCATCAGAGAAATGCAAATCAAAACCACATTGAGATATCACCTAACCCCAGTAAGAATGGCCATCACTAATAAACAACAACAGATGCTGGCAAGGATGCAGAGAAAAAGGAATGCTTCTACACTGCTGGTGAGAATGTAAACTAGTGCAGCCTCTTTGGAAGATAGCGTGGTGATTTCTGAAAGAACTAGAAATTGACCTTCCACATGACCCAGCAATTCCCCTATTGGGAATATACCCGGAGGGACTCAAATCATTCTACAAAAAAGATACCTGCACACGTATGTTTGTTGCAGCTCTATTCACAATAGCAAAAACATGGAACCAATCATGTTGTCCATCGAAACTGGACTGGATTAAAAAAATGTGGTGCATATACACAATGGACTATAATGCAGCCATAAAGAAAGGCAAACATATGAACTTCACAGCAACTTGGATGGATTTGGAGTCAATCATACTTAGTGATCTTTCACAGAAACAAAGTACAGAGTACCATATGTTCTCACTCATAAGCAGACTGTGAACAATTATAATACTATAAGAAAGGGATTGGCAGTAGTGGGAAACTTTCAGGGGAGGAGGGTGGGATTGGCAGTTGAGGGAAACTACTAGAGAAAGGAGGGCCATACCTCATCAATAAGGGTATCTGCATAATCAACATTTGTATACCTAATCCCACATCTTTATAATAATAAAAAAAAAAACTACTGAATTAATCTAGATAACATGTATGCTATAACCTGGTATGAACTTGTGTAATAGATTAGAGTTAAAAACAAGAGCGTGAACTCACACACATATACACACTCATATATACACACACATATGTGCATACATGTGTGTGTATATATATGTGAATGTATATATGCATTCACACTGATTATATAAATGTATGTATGTGGAAATATTTATATCTCATATGTGTACACACAGGTGGGAAAATACAGAAATGATTATAGACAGGTTATGTCTGCCAAGAGAGCAGTATTGGCATGCACACTCAGTGCCCAGATCTTGGTTTCTAAATATCATTCTCTAATAAAAGAATCAGGGTGCCTTAAAGAACTGACTGATTTTAGGGCTAGAATAAGGAAAAGATAAAAGTAAATCTTGAGTAATTTGTACTACTGCAAAGTAAGAAAATATTCAGAAACCAAAAGAAAGGGGCATATCAAGGGGCATAGGAGGCAACTGAAAAAACTAATGACCAAAGTTGGAACAATTTGAGTAAAAGCAAATATAACATAGTACTGGAGTATAACTCAAAGTACATAATACACATAGAAAACCACACTAATAAAAATAAATAATTGAACAGATAGATGTGGAGAAAAGAAAAATCTTCCTTATAATTCAAAATAATAATGTTTTTAATATCCCCTCCAGTGAGTGGAGGTTAATCTCCTCCTGTGACTTGCTTCTAAAAACTCAACTGTAAGTTTACAAGGAGTCAGGAAAGAGGGCATCCCCCATCTTAATCAATGAGCAATTGAGAAGCAGCAGGAAAGTGAGTGCTACAGAAGCTAAGACAGACAAATGGAACTTCATCAAACTGAAAAGCTTTTGCAGAGCTAAAGAGATCATGAAAAGAATAAAGAGACAGCCCACAGAATGGAAAAAATATTTTCAAATTATGCGTCTGATGAAAGCCTGACATCCAGGATCGACAAGGAACTCAAAGTGAAAGGAAAAAACTAGTGATCCCATTAAAAAGTGGGCAAAGGACATGAACAGACACTTCTCAGAAGATGACATACAGCAGCCAACAGACATATGAAAAAATGCTCAGCCTCATTAATCATTGGTGAAATGCAAATCAAACCTACAATGAGATACCACTTAAATCTGGTAAGGATGGCTATCATTAATAAGTAAAAAAAAAAAAAAAAAGATGCTGGCATGAGTGTGGAGAAAAGTGAATGCTTCTACACTATTGGTGGGAATGTAAGCTAGTTCATCCTCTATGGAAAGCATTTAGTGATTCCTAAAATAACTAAAAATTGATTTCCCATATTATCCAGCAATCTGTCTTCTTGTAATATACCTGGAAGAACATAAATTGCTCTACCAAAAAGACACTTGTGCATGCCTGTTCATTGCCATGCCATTAATGATAGCAAAAACATGGAGCCAACCTACTGCCCATCGAAAGTGGACTGGATAAAGAAAAGGCAGTACATATATACGATGGAGTACTATGCAACCATAAAGACGAACAAAATCATGACCTTCACAGCTACTTGGATGCAGTTGGAGACCATCATACTAAACAAACTGTCACAGAAACAACTAACTAAATACTACATGTTCTTACAACAAAATGCACCCTGATCACTAGTTACATTAGCACAAGTATGGGATTTTAAGTCACTGGGCACTTCTAGAGGAGGTAGGGAAGGAAGAGGATGGGGAGCACATTTCAACCCAAAGAGTACCTGGTCCACTAGCAGGAGGAGTGAGGGCTACCTAGAAGCCCAAATGTCACCTTCATGCAGACTACTTATGTAGTAAATCCTCACTTGTACATCACAACTCTATAATAAGTCAATGCAAAAAAATGTGAGAATAAAAATATAATTTTACAATGGAGAAACTTGACTTATATTACCTTAACTAAATGATCAGGTTAACATCACCAGTGATTAGTCATATTCGCATCATATGTCTCTGCCAAGTTGTGATGAGAAGGCTTATACTTCTGTGGTCTTTGTATCAGTTTCCCAGGACTGTAATAACAAATTGCCACAAACTAAGTGACTTAAAACTACATGAATTTAGTATTCCACAGTTCTTGGGGGGAGAGGTCCAAAATCCCAGTAGTGGCAGGGCCATGCTCCCTTTTAAAGTCTTAGGGGAGAATCCTTCCATACCCCTTCTGGCTTCTGGTTGTTGCTGGCAATTCTCGATGTTCCTTGTATTTCAGCCAAATCACTCCAGTCCCTGTGTCTGTCATCATGTGACATTCCTGGGGGTAGAAACATCTGCATATTTATATTTACTTCTATTTTCATGAACATGATTCATTGGATTTAGAAACTACGCTAACTAAATATGATCAAATCTTATCTTGTTGATAAAGACCCTGCAAGGACCGACCTTACTTGCAAATCAATTTCACAGGTTCCAGGTGGATATAAATTTTGCCAGGACACTATTAAAACCTAGTATAGTCTTCTGCCCAAAAATCTATATTCCCTGACAAATAATGAAAAAACAAACAAACTGAAATTGAGGAACATTCTATAAAAATATGTCACTAATACACCTCAAAACTGTTAAGATCATGAAAAACAAGAAAAAGAAAGAAAGAAAGAAAGAAACAAAACACACAATCACAGAATACAGGTGAGAAAGGAAACACAATGACTAAATGTACTGTGATACCCTGAATTGGATTCTAGTATATAGAAAAAGATGATTAGTGAAAAATGGAGAGAATCCAAATCAAGACCAAGGGTTAGTTAATAATAAATATATATGTTTAACTATCTATAAACTGTATATTATATATATTCAGTTTTGATAAATGTACCATGATTATGGTAAGAGTTATATAGAACAATCTTTTTCTCTTTGTCACTTATAAATACATCTAAAATTATTCCAAAATTAGCAAATTAAAAAAAAAATGCAAGCTATGGGATGGACTCAGGTGCTTATAGTGTTGGAGGAAATGAAAAGAACTTCAGAGTGACTGGAGAAGAGTAGGTGAGAGGGAGGAGCCCAGCATAAAATTAAAGTCAGCAGTGGGCTGGGAAAAGTTCACATAAGGTAATTTCTTATGAATTGGAAGAGAGAGAAAAGAAGGAAGGAAGGAAGGAAAGAAGGGAGGAAGGAAGAGAGGGAGGGAGGAATCACTTCTATAGCACTTCTATGTGCCAGCACTGTTCTAAACACTTTTTACATACTAGCATTTTTAAACCTTGCCACAACTGTATATGGTGTGTGCTCTCTCTTCTCTCTCTTTTTTTTTTTTTTCGTTTTGCTGGTGGAAAAACTGGTTCAGAAAGTCACTTGGCTAAAGTCATTCTATTACTAAAAGGCAGAGCTATGGCTTCACATTGTATATTTATCTACTACACCATTGGCCAGTAGGCAATGGAAGTCATGACCACTTATTCTTCCTTGGAAGGCTGAGATATCAATATAGAGGAAAGATGATGGTGGTTGGGATGAGACAGAGTGGTGGGCTTGAAAAAATGTCTAGATAAAATCAAATGAAGCTGATGGTTGTTTAGATGCAGAGGCAGTAAGGAAAATAACAATGTCAAGAATAATTTTCCAGCTTCTAGCTAGATTGGGTCATTACTAAAATAGAAAATAGCAAAAATGATGTTTGGTGAGGGAAATCAAGATTACAGTGCTTTTTTTTAATTAGGTTTGAAATGCTAAAAAAAAGTCCAAGTAGATGTGTCAAAAGCTCAAGTATTTCACTGTTTTTGCCTCTCTTCCCAAGGTGGAGTAGGAGTCTACTGTCACAAAAATCTCCTGCCTGCCAAATGAATGGGAAAGCAGTCACCGTCACATGGAGAGATGCTCAAACAGCTCTCCAGGTCACTAAAATTCACTGTCTCAGATAGTTTGTCAAGTGTATCCTCTGAGAACTCTGTTCATGGATTATTTCTCTGACCAGTCACAATTCACCATTGTTTGTGCTGCACACCCCCATGAAGACACAGCAAGTATATTGGTTTAGCCATTAAGTTCCTCTGTACCCTATGTAAGAAACAGCATCCCTTGCCTAACAGAGGAGAGTAAAGAAGGCTTCTGTCTTAGGGTTTTCTAGAGAAACAGAAACAATAAGAGAGAGAAAGATAGATAGATGATAGAGATGATAGATGATAGAAGTTATAGATAGATTAAATAGATAGATAACAAATTATTAACTCTCATGATTAGGGATATTAAGAAGTGTCATAATCTGCTGTCTGCCAGCTGAAAACTCAGGAAAGCTGGTGATCTAATTTAAACCAAAAGCCTGAGAACCAGGGGTGCCTATGATGTAAATATTAGGCCAAGGGCAAGAGAAGATGAAATGAGATATCCCAGCTAAATCTGGTAGGAAAAAAAAAAGAGGGGTGGGCAAATTCCTCTTTCCTCTGTCTTTTGTTTTATTCAGGCCCTCAAAGGATTGGATAATGCCAACCACACTGGGGAAGGCATTCTACTTTACTGAGTCGAATAATTTGAATGCTAATTTCCCAAGTGGTTATCAGAGGCTGCTGGGGAGGTGAAGTGATGGGAAAAGGGAAGAGATTGACCAAAGGTACAAAGTTTTAGTTAGAGTGGAGGAATCGGTTTTAGTGATCTGTTGTATTACGTGGTGACCACAAGTAATTTAATAATGTATTTTATATTTTTAAATAACGAAAATAATTTATTATTAATGTTCTCATCACAAAAAAGTTAGTGAGATAGTAGATATCTTTCTTTTTTGTGAGTTGGAGTCTCACTCTGTCGCCCAGACTGGAGTGCAGTGGCTGCTCCCGGCTACCGCAGCATCGATCTGCTGGGCTCCGGTGATCCTTCCGCCTCAGCCTTCCAAGTAGCCGGAATTACAGGCATGTGCTACCACGCCCGCTGATTTTTTCATTTATTGTAGAGATGAGGTCTCGCTGCCCAGGCGGGTCTCGAACCCGCGGGCTCAGGCAATCCACTCACCTCAGCCTCCCAAAGGCGCAGGGTTACAGGCTGAGCCACCAAGTCCAGCTTGGTAGTGAATATCTTAATTAGCTTAAAGGATTTTTTCTGTAATATATACATAGATCAAAACATCACATTTGTATTCCATAAAAATAGGCAATTCTTATTTGGAAACATCCTTACAGATATACCTAGAAACAATGTTTAATTTGGGCACCTTGTAGTCAATCTAGTTGACACATATTAATTATTACAGGTTCGGAGGTACTTAATCAAATCCTCTCATTGCCAAACCCAACACAAGGCCATTGTTACTGTGATACAGTCAAACCTATGTGCAGAGAGTCAGGATACAGGACCGTTTTTGTCAGCTGTCCCTTCAATTTATTCTCACCCCAATGGGGGAAGTCAGGACACATAGTGGACCACTTGGCTTTCCCTCCTCTTTTTCTTTAGTCTTGGAAAGAGAGGAAATTTAGCTATTTCTCATTCCTTTATGTCTGGAACTTCATTACACCTTATGTACTTTTTGCCAAGCTGGTAACCCTCATCCCTTCTCCTTGGGTTTCATAATGCTGAAATATCTCTAGGAGAACATGTAATAATGGGAGAATGAAAATATACATCTGCAAGAAATACAGTTTAATTCTTTCAAAATTATGTTTTCATTGCACCCATTATACATGAATTCGATTTCTTTATCATCCCTTCACTACTCATCAGGAAATGAGATGTTATATCAGATGAGATGGTTTATAACCATTGTCATTACTCTCTAATATTAGGTACAAATTAGAAAATTGGATAAGACACCTCCCCTGATGAACGAATATTTAAAGGAGTACAGTGTGAATTTAGAGAGTCAATATATGTAAATAACAAGTTCTGTAGTTTAGACTGAAGATGAGACAAATGGTTCCCATTATGGGATATTGAGAAGTAAACTTTACTCAACACAAAATTTCAGTATTCAACACAAAATTTCAGTGTTTGAAAATGACAATACTTAACTGAGCATCTCACAGTGCTTTGAGATACTCTATAAGAATCTCTGTTTTCAACGATGAAATACACATTTAAAATTTATTCTGAATGTATATGAAACTTCAAACCAGATGCTGAATTTATGTCATTTGATATGTTTTAAATTTTCCTTTCCATGCATAGTTGTCAATAAAGTATCATAAAAATCTCTACAGACATTGATTCAATTTTGGCTTGTTTTATTACTATTGAATCATGTTTTACCTCCAAATATTAGGGCATGAGTTACCTTTGTAAATAATTTCCTAAGTTGTGTTTTCAAAAATCTATTTTTCTGACAAACTTTGTGAGACCCACATTTATAATTGACCATCCTCTTGATCTGGGCTATATTCATAAGTCTTTTGGTTTCAGTCTCTTTCCACGTTTCTATTAAAAAAAGAAAAAAAATTCTTCCTTAGGCTCACAACGTAACATTATTTTCCCATGTGCATATAAATATTTTCATAAAAATCAAACAAACAAAAAGGATAGAAGTAGAGAATAGGAATTTAAAGTATATTAATTCTTATGCTGTTATTCTTGATTGCTTTCCCTGGCTCCTTGAGGCTTATGAGACTGATGTCTACCTTCTTTCCTATCTGGCAACAGGCTCAAACAAGCCTAGTTTCTGAGGCAGTCTCTGTGTTAACGGGCTTACTGCCCCTGGCTCCCTCCTAAAATGGAATAAAAACAAAAAGAATAGGAACGAAGATCAATTCCTGGTACCTGGATGTAGATTCATGGAATTGTCATTAATTTACTTTGATGCTGCTTCTTGTCTACTTTGCTGCCAATCATTCCAAGTTTTCTCTCATTCTCCTTTTCCCCTTTGTTGATGTGGTCAAGTGAATACATATGGTTTTGGCAGAGTCCCTGCTCTGAAGACTGTCATCCTGCTTTGTATAGCTAAGCAATAGTTGGCAGTTTAATCTTTATTTTTTACATGCTTTTTATAAACACAAGTGATATCTTATTTTTGTTTGGATGATTGTAATTACGAATGAGGTGTTTTAAGCTATTCAAATGCCCTTAGAAAATTTTTTCTCTGACTCCCATCCATCCAATCCTGGTCATTTCCGGAAACTTTTCCCAAGGGTTCCATTGCACTCTGTTCTTCACATTATAGGACATTTTAGTCCAGGTGATGACTACTTGGCTTCTTCAAGGCTGAGTCCCCTTGAGGTACACGTCTGTGACATATAAATCTAAATGGCTAACTCTAGCAAATGGGGTCTCAGAGGTGCTGAAATAATGAGCAATTGAAAAGATCATGTATGTAAAAATCTCCCTTTCCTTTCAGGTCATGGTTGACTTTTTTTACATTAAACAGAAATATAAAGTACCTTATATAATTCTGGGTAGAAAGTCACTTGCTTTAATTAAATATGTATGAGTGAAATATAAATAGATAAATGCAGGCTATTTGGGAGCAAAATGAGTACCCTGGATAGGTGTCAGATATCAGAATACATAATTCTTAAACAAGTGATTTATATGGTAATTTGCAATATGTACTTGATATGGAGTAATGGAAGCAACTCTTATAAAGATAGTTTCTTGGTTGATTTAGTCAACTGTAAAACCACTTTTCACTTCTATTGACCTACCCTGTGGTTAGTCTCTGAATACAGAATTCTTTGAGAAACAAAGGTATGTATGGTATGTGATTGTTTATACAATTAATACTTTTTTTACGAAGATATTTTAAATATTATTCAATTTTTAAATGAAATTAGATCTTTATGTGAGAAAATTGACCTGTTATTTCTATTGTTAATTCAAGTCAGGGGATTATTGACAAGATATGCTTTTTACGAGTGACTGGAATATGATTTTTAAAGTTTGAATTACTATTCTTTCTGGTTTAAAACAGAATTAAGATCTGTGTTTCTGTAATTATATATACTTCTTGTTTACAGTAAACATTTTGAAATGCCCTAGAAAGTTTTTGTTGTTAATCCTTAGGAGATAACTACTATTATTTGAAATACAATGCTCACATTTTGACATGTATATAACATATATGAGATTGTTCTAAATATTCTTTAGCCTTTTACATTTTCATTTAAATAAAGGGCAACTTACACTGTCAATACAAATATGTCTACCTTATAATTTCAATGGCTACTAAGTATTCAATTGAACGGCAGCACTACAATTCCTAACTAGCTCCTAGCTATCGAATGCTCAGACTTTTAAAATTTTTAAAATTATTTTAAATTATATTCCATCACATATGCTTGAAAGTGCCTGCCCTTAGGAAAATATTCTGAACATGTCATGAGATTGGGGCAACTGCCCATTTCAAAAGTTTACACATCTCCCTGATTCCGTCTACATAAGTCAGCATGAAGAGGAGGGAAGTACCCATGTCTCCCAGGAAAACAACTTGGAAAGCGGACCTGTAAATGCTGAACTTTGCATTGAAGTAGAAAAGCAACCAATATAATATATGCTGGCAAAATTTCCTCTGCAACGATGCTAACTTTGAAATGACTGAACTTAAGTACAAGACAGTATACTCCTAAGGTACATGATATTTTTTAAAGGTCACTGTAGGTTGGTTATTTTAGGGGAAGGGGTAAAAGTCATAACTAATTTTCCCATAAAACCCAGTTAACCAAATAGTCCATATTTTATATGCTGCTTATGTTTGCATATTAGCCCACAAAATATTCCTTACTAGTAATATAGCTAAATCTGTGTTTTCACATTTCTGGGGTGCATTTGGAAATCTCTCACTTTTTCCCTTGCTAGTCATAGTAATATTTATTTTTTAGTAGACAACTTCCTAGATTTATTTCTTCACCATTGCCTGATATTCTGTTTTTTTCTCATTCAATATTCAAAGATCTCACGGGGTTTTATATTCACTTATTTGCCTACATATATTAGCCTGTACATTGACCCTAAAATAATAGCTGCTTTGTTGATCTCCGCTTGCTGCCAGGTAAACAATTCAATTTAATTCATGTCAACTGAAGGATAAATGACAAACCATACTAAACCTGTAGGAGGACTGCTTTGACAGTTAAGTGACTTGGATGTACCTAGGAAGTTTAACTGAGTCAGAAATAAACCATTTCAGGCAATTTGAGTAAGTTGTGTGTAATACTTTTAAATTGAAGTACATTCAGAATGCTAATCTGAGGTATACAACTCAATGATATTATCAGTGTATACACGCAGATGTACACGGGTTTAACTACCACCAAAATCAAGATAAAAAACATATCAAGATCATTCAAGGTTCACTCATGCACTTCCCTATTCTTTACAACACAGAGACCTCAATAGTTACTGCTGTTTTGACAATCTGACTTCCATGTTTTATTAGACTGTGCTTGAATTGTTCATTGAATCATATATTTTATACTTGCTTGTGTCTCGTTTCTTTCACCCAATATATTTTCTGGGATATTTACCCACATTGTTGTATGTACCAGTACATCATTGCTTTTCATTGCTGCACAGTATTCCATTGTGTAAATATCCCATAAACCAGCTGATGGCTGTTAGGGTTTGGCTAATAATGATACTGCTATTATGGGCATGCATGCACAAGTCCTTGTGTAGATCCGAGAACTCATTTCTTTAGGTAAGGAATTTCTAGGCCATGGAGTAGGAGTATGATTCACGGTATTAGTAACACCAAAATGATTTTCTTTTCTTTTCTTTTTTTTGAGTTGGAGTCTTACTCTGTGCCCAGACTGGAGTTCAGTGGTACACACACAGCCACCCTAGCGACGACCTGCTGGGCTCCGATGATCCTTCCACGTAGCCGGAACTAGAGGCACGTGCTACCATGCCTGGCTAATTTTATTTTTTTATTTTATTTTATTTTTTATTGTAGAGAAAAGATCTTGCCTAGTTGCCTGGGCTGGTCTTGAAGCTGCAGGTTCAGGTCATTCACTCAAGCCCGGTCCCAAAATGATTTTCAAAACTAGTAGTGTCATTCTACATCCCCTCTCAATATGTCGGGAAGTTATGTCACTCTACATACTCACTATTAATGGACATGGTTAGTCATTTTAGCTACTTTGGTGGATATAGTATAAATATACTTTTTGCATGGGAGAGGGCATTAAAGCAAGAGTTGTTTATCAGAAACCTGAAAAACACAAGAGCTCTTAGAGTTCCAGAGATCAGCACACATATATTTTGTGGTAATTGTTATTATTTCTATTTTTGGCCTATTCTAAGGTATCTTTTGAAAAATATTTTAACGTTGGTGTTCTTGGGTTTGAGGTTGCTTACAGTAGTTACTATTTAGGCAGCAATTATTTTATGGTGGTCACTGTTTATCTGCACTAATAAATTTGTTCCTAGCTGTTCACATTGCTATCTATTCTGTTGCAGTGCAACTACGTGCAGTGTGTTTAATTGCCTTTTGAAATATATTAAAAAAGATTGCACCATGATTTGGTGCTAAAGAGAAGTTGCTATGTATAGAAAATGGCACAGAAACAGCAGTGGACAAATGCTCTTTTTAGTGACAGTAATACTCATTGCAAGAAGAATATCTTCAATTGCCCTTTCTCTCAGTCAATCTCTCATTTGTTAGTATTTTAATTTTTGTTTATAAATAAGAGACACAAGTTATAAAAACATTTGTACAAATAATTCTAAAAGAGCTCTCAGGATGAAAACAAAATTGAAACTCTAAATTATATGAAAATATGTGTCATAATTTGGCTTTTTTCTTAATGCTGCATCAAATACATAGCATCCTATATTTTATGAATTATATTATTGCTGTCTGCTCTTTTAGGTTATTTAAGCTTTTTAGCTGCTTATACATTCCTTCATCTTCTTCCCTCCAGGTTCAATCTGGACTGGTGTTTTGGCAAAGAAATGTGGGCTTTCCATCCGGGAATGAGAGAATCGATCTATTTTCCAGATAGAGGTCATTTAGCAAGTTGAGGACTGTCTGTAAATAGCATATATGGAGTAAGGAATTGGGGGAAATGGAAAACCTACAATCATTCCTATTTGCTGATTTTCTGAATTCACCTGCCATTTTTGGTGATTGTTTCAGCTACTATGGCAACCTCTTCTCTCTGACTTTTTAAACTACGTGTCAGTTGTTTTCTGTAGCAAGTATTTACAACAGCAAGGGATAAAATTTCACATTTTGGAGCTTACATTTTCCAGAGATATTCTGAGGTCAGTTTTCCTAATTTTACAATAAGTATTGTAATTTTATCCTTGTAATAGGTCTTGTAAATTTTATACTTTTACAACAGTTCTTGTAATTTTTCTCTTTAGGTTGAACCATGGAATTTACATTTCCCCTATGGTCTCCATACCTAACAACAACTTTCTTATTATTAGAAATGCTTTCCCCCCTATCATTTAGCTGCATGCAATCCCAGTGTGGTCATCATATGGCATCTTATTAATACCCCACCATTACTACAGCTTAAAGTTGTCACAAAAATAGTCTTGACTTGCTGAACTCTAGACAAAACTATTGAGAAAGCATTTCTAGGTTTAGCATGTGATTCTTTTTCTTGACTACATTGACACATCATTCCATCAATTACATTTCACAGAATGTCTCAGGTCAAAAATATTTTTCACTTTCAAACAATGTACATTAGCATATAGGGGGCCTCATTATTGTTATTTAGTGAACATTTTGTCACAGAATATGTTTTGACCTTTAATATATGCTGAGGAATGCATTCTTATCCTTAAACTTTCAGATTGATCTATACAGGGTTGAGGTAGGTAAAGAGGGGAGATAAAAAAGGTACTTTAAGAAAGGGACTGCCAGTAGTAGGAAATTGCCAGAATTGGGGGGGGGGGCAGCAGTATTGACAGTAGTGGGATTCTGCTGGGAGGAGGGTCACACCTCAACAAGGGTACCTGCATAATGAATATTTGTATGCTTAATCCTGAATTGTATCCCACATCTTTAAAATAAAAGATTAAAAGAAAAAGAAAGGTACGGAGGAGATAAAAAAAGATGAGGAGAAAGTATATTTTTGTTCATCTTTCTCTTCTGGGAAGTCTAACAAGTTTGTTTGTTTTTAATACTACAATGTCTGATTTTGGGGTATTCCACATAATCTTGATATTACATATTAGTTTGAGTAAAAATTTGCTGTTTTTTTAGGTTAAAGATAATACCAAATGGCAATTTTATATGGTTCAACAAAATGCAAGGGAAGAAAAGCAAAATTCCTCAAAAAATGCACTATAAAAAAATAATAAATACTGATGTTTTAATTATGATGATAGGGAACTAGTTAAGAGACTGTTGCTCATGTTGATATATTACCTTTTTGTTTTCTCTTTAATATATCTAGTATTTTATATAGTAATGTATATAATTTATTAGCAATTAGGTTAATTCCTCTAAAGTAAAAGAAATTTATATGACCAAGTAATTACTTTCAGAGTTGAGTGTCTATAACATTGGAAAACTCATTTAACTCTTCAGAGTTTGTCTTCCTTTTTAGTAAAATGATGATAATAAAACCCTACTTTTCTTACAGGGCTATTGAGAGTAAGTGATGAGATTACAAATAAAAATAATAAATCTGTGAAATATTATACCATTCAATAGATTAGTATGATTATAATCTCATTAATAGTTTATTTAAACAAGTTAGATAAATGTGTGGCTTCTTTTTGTTACTTAGTGAAAACATTTGAAGCTAGAAGAAAGAAAACAAAATCTTATTGTAAATATGACACTACTTATTAATATTTATTGATTACTGTTTATGAGCTAGATTTTGCTATAGGTAATTTCAATATTTTAAGTTATTTAGCCCTAACAACAGTTCTATGATCATCATGATTTTGGTGCTGTTAAATTCCCTTTTTATAGATGAGTAAATGGAGTCTCAAAGTAAAAAGTAAATTTCTTGTGGTTACACAGCTAGGAAGTCCAAGAATATGTTGTCAAGCCTGTGCAGTCTGACTCGAGACAGACCACTCAACCCTTGTCCTTTCAGCCTTTCTGAGCCATTTTCCTCCAACTTTATAATTTCACTACAGGTTTTATGGGGTTTTTTTTTCTTTCTTTCTTTAGCACTTCATTTCTTTAGCAATGGGGAAGAAATGCATTTCTTCCCTTCCCCATGACTGTTACCCTAATGTACTTGCTGAGACTGTAATGATGAATAAGAGCTTTCACTCCTGGGACCACTTTTTCTGAGATCCATACTGACTGGGCAACACAGGGACTTAGGCTCACAGCAGAGGTAAATGGGTGGAAGAAGATTCAAAATGCAGAAAGGATTAGAGGTTTCATGGACAACTTGGGAATGCTTGTGATGAGAGCTGTACCCACTTACACTTGCACAAGCAAGTAACCCTTAAAGGGAAAGGGAAACCGACATTGAAATATATACATATCTAAAGAAGCAACTTTACATGGCTTGAAATGTTTTCAGTGAAAAAACATTTCAACAAGACAAAGTGGCAAACTCCCAAAAATAAAATCAGGTATATTCTGTGAATTTTACTTCCTCATTTTAGATGACTTCATAGTCAACCCACTAAATTGATACATAAAGTGTTTTTAGTGACTAAAAAACATTTTTTCAATATTTGATAATTATCAGGCGAAAAATACTGCAACAGAATATTTTAGTTTATTATTAATTTTCACATCCTGTAACTCACGCTTTTTTTCACTAGCAGCTTAGCAATAGATTTTCATAGCTTCCTTCTGCATGTGAAGCTTATTCATTATAACAAAACCTACTCTTTTAAACTTGACAATTCACAAAAGGGCATTAAAAGATTGAGATTCTGGGTGTGAGAGTGTTTTTTGACTTGTTCTGAGAGAAGAATAAATGTCTTGGCTGAGATAATCATTCTCAGGAACTATCACATTTTTTGGCTTTTGAAAGTGTCTAACTGATTTGTATCAGCAAGTATAAGCTATCCAAAGCCATAACAAAGATCACAGGACACGGTATGCTTGATTGGAGCTATTATTTTTGTCCTCTCTGAGGACAAGCTCATAATAGGTGACTTGCTCCTGAGATGTTTTCAACCACCCCCTGATGCCAGGCATAGTCTAAGTGAGGTCACAGAATTTCATTTTATTTTTCATATAATTTTCAGCTGGAAGGATTTTTGATTTCTGGTCTGCAGCACTCTCCTGAATGTTACCTTAGATGGCACTTAATTTTTTTATTTCTTCCTCTCTAGTGGTTCACTAGGATCTTTGAAACCTGCTGTTGGTCCTTTATTTACCGTGTAGCTTTTAGGTAATAGACATACTATTTTATAGGTACTGCTTTCTGCATTAACTCATGTCTATATTCACACTCCTATTGATTTTTCTCTAATAACGAACACTTGATCAGTGACGGTGAAAACGCCTAGATTCAAATTACAAAATATTACATGAGTAAAATCTAATTAAAGTAGTTAAGCTTCCTTTCAGTATCTCTCCAGTAATAAAGGCAGCTGTGTTAGTTAGGCTTCCTTCATGCTATCATCTAAGAATATTATAAAGCTAAAATATTTATTAAACTCAGATATTTTATATGGATAGAGGGAAAGTCAACAGTCTTCTTTTCAGCAGAGTAGAGAAAAATTGATGTTGAATATACTTCCTGTGGTTACATTCAAATATTTATTCAGCATTCCAAAAATAACTAGTGAGTAACTTCTATGCCCTAGTCACCTGTCTGGGGGGATAGGGATTCAATAGCAGACACAAGAGATGAAATCCTTACCTTCACAGAGGTTAGTAATATAGGAATTGGCTTTTCTAGAAGTCAAGAAATTGTTAGATGTTTATAATATGACTTCTCTGGCCACTAGGCAAATAATGAATAAAATTTTTACTAAAATATTTGGAAGGAAACTTGAAAATAATTTCATCAGGCTCTTGAATATTGCAAAAAGTATCAAGGAATATTATGTATTCAAGATCATCACAATATGACAGATTTATGTGCATTCATAATTGAAAATAAATTTATGTTTAGTTAAAATTAATTTTAATTATAAATGGAACATATGAGGTAGAACCCTCAAAAACGGAATTATTTTTTGGAGGGTGGACCCCTTGTGGTATAGGCTTCTTCTGCCAGGAACCCATCTACATCAGTGTATCAGCTAGTGTTGTTGTAAGAGGCTGTGTTTGGCTTCAGTGAATTTCTTTTTTGGAGATTCTTTCAATGCATTTGCCCATTTCATGATGAGTGATATAAGAGATCACCTACCCACACCATGCCAAGTGTTTGGCAGTTTTTGACCAAAAACAGGTATGAGGAGATGGCTTGACGACAGTGCATGGAGCAAATATTCATGAAAAAAGTCTAAGAATTTTCATTTGGAGAAGTACATGTAATTAGCCCAAAGTTACAATGTGCCTGAAAAGGGAACAATTGAATAGGACAAATTTTAAGTGAAATTTTCATCCTCACACAGACATGTTATCTTAAAAACATTCTAGGACTCAATGACCACAGCAAGCAAGCATGCAGATTACCCGTTAAAAGGTAGTTTGGGTCCTTAACCCTGAGCTTACTGAAGATTATTGCCCATGCTGGTCTTGAACTTCAGGCCTCAAGCTGTACTCCCATCACGGACTCCCAAAAGTACTGGGATTCCAGACGTGAGCCTCAGAATCCAGCTTGTCATTCAGTTTTAATAAATTGGTACAAACCAAAATAAGCAACAACAGCAACAACGACAAAAGTAAGCTCTCTCAAGGGGAAGCATTTTGTCCATCTGGAAGAGGTAAAACAAAAAATGGCAGAAGCACTAAAAGGCATCAAAATTGGCAAGCTCGAAAACTGTTCTGAGCAGTGGAAAATGTGTTTTGATAGGTGTATTGCATCAGTGGAGAGTATTTTAGGTGACTGAAGTTGAAACATGTAGGAATAAATACACATTTTTTAATACATAAATTCTAGATTCTTTTGGGTCTTCCTTCATATGCCCATTTTTAAAAGTTGCAGTAAAATTGAGAAGCTTAAGGGTTGCTGTATAATATTTTGAAATAACTCAATGGTATTACATTTTCAGTAATTTTAGCCCCCAAACCCTCCATTACCATAATTAGATTATAAAGTTGTAGGTTTCTCTAGGAAAATGTTGGCTTTCTAAATTTTGTTCCAAATTTGTTGTAGAGAGAGCAGTTGGATGATTGTCAGTTTATCTATTTGCTATACAACCACCTGAGATAACTGAGTTATGTTAACTGGAATCTAAATATAAGAATTGATAACTATGAAACTAAATTGATAGGTTAGTAGCTGCATTATGAGGCCAAAAAAATGAAAAGTGTAGAGTGAAATCATCCCTTGCAAGCAACGATGTCCTAAGTTCTGGTTGTGGGGAACAGAGAACTTATACTTGATATTTTGCAAGAGCTTCTGATGCAGCTGTTTTGGGGTGTGCACTCCTTTGTCTGTTTTGTATCTTTGACAGTTAAATAAACTGATATCTGGAATATATTATGTCATATAAATTTTTTGTATCATATAAAACATTTTGATCATTTCAAACAAAGGACCAATGAATAGTGTATAAGTGGTCATGTAGTTTGTAATTAAACCTTCCACAACTTCCACCTCATCTATATGCAATAATTATATCTAATTCAGGAAAATAGGATATTACAAGGCAAATAGAAAATAGTAGATGTCTATAATAAGAAGAAAGAAGATATGAAAATTAAACAGTATCAGATAACAAAATTTCTCTATAAGTAACTGTCACAAAGAAGAAAAAAATTTTAACATATCTCTGAACCCAAATTGATTAACACTAAATAGGCATTGTAGATATGAGAAAATTACTTATTCATAATTACAAAATAGCAAAAGCAAAAAAAATACTCAGTATATGTGAATTAAACCAAAATAAACAAATAAGGAAGAAATGAAATGAAAAATCAAAAAACCCAGAAAATAAATTGAAAAAGAAGATAAAATCATTACATTAGACTAAATTACAAAATGACCAAAGGAAAATAAATTTGATCTAAGATATGATGAATGCACTGAAAACATCAATAAATGAAATAAATTTTAAGTGATATAAAATGGACCAGAAAGAAAATTTTCTATCTAAAAGATTAGTTTAAAAATCTATTACATTTTTATAAAATTCTAAGGGTAAAGACATCAACAATGATAGACAAATATTTAACACTATAAACCAAAAATTATTTGGGAAAAGAAAAGACTTGATCTACATTTTTCAAAGATTATCTTTACTTGGAAAAATGTATCCAGATCTTTTTTAAAACCAAGACCTATCTTAGATGCTAATAACAAATAAAAATAAATTGTCTAGGCAAAAAGATCATATTTCCCTCAGAAGAAAGAAAATCAAGTTGTCATTATACTTTAATACCATCACTTATTTCAATAAGGTTAAAATAAGTGTAAACAATTCTATATCCAGCTAACATCTCCTTTGAAATTTATGTCTATAAACTAGATTTCAATATTCAAAAATTTAGAGAATTAGATGCTTATGAAAGATGTTAAGGAATCCACTAAGGGACCTACTTCTTTCAATCAAGAGTTGAGAGAAATTTCCAAAGGAAATGATGAAGGGAAGTGAATATTTGTAATTGCAGATCTAATACTAAAACAGATGTGGATACAGGAGTGGAAGAATAATATGCAAAAGTTGTAAACAACGCAGAACTTATTGCAATGTAAAAACTGCTAATGAGTAGCAAAACACAGGGAAAGTTACATAAATTTATTTATTGTCACATAATTAATAGGTTAGGGTCAAATAAATCACATAAAATAAAACCAAAAATCTAAATAAGGAAAAAGGGCATTGAAAGCACTATAAAACATATAAAGAATATAGCACAAAATGTAAGCATCTCTAATGACTCAAAGCTAAATAAATACATTAAAATTCACATGAAGAAAAAAATTACACAAATGCAAAATAATTTGATAGAGTGAGAACAATCAAATCACTTGTATGCATGAATGCCAATGAATTTCATTCAGGTATTAAGCAACAGAATTTCAAATGGACTTACAAAACAAAACACCCAAAATGCTATAGACAAGAAACACCCTACAAATGAAGAGAATTGGAAATATCAGAAATGAGGAGATAGGCAAAATAAAACAAAAGTAGGAACAATAGAAAAGTAGCCACTATGATCTTTATATCAAGAAAAATGCAGAATTCATATGAAAAACATTATATATGACAAAGAAAGATGCCATTATGCTGAATGCTATAATCAAAATGGAGGTAGAAAACAATTGTAATCTATGCACAAGCAGGACAGTAGTTAAATTTGTAATGTAGTAATCCTAGAAAATAGAGGAAATATTAACATTCCCTTCTACATTCAAGATAAAAGAATAAGAGTAGAATATAATTAATATAATTAGTAGTAGTTTTCTATTAAGTATATATGACATATGCATTAAATGAACCTGATATATCAAATATGTATCTTGTGGCTATATTTACATTCTATATTCTCCAATACAGAATATACCTTCTCATGTGTAGAATAATTACTTAAACACCAAATAACAGTTTACACAGAAAAAAAATTTGTGAAATAAAATAAAGCTCTCAGAATATAATGAAGTAATACTACATGTTAATAACAAAAAACCCTTCCATTTAGAAATTTAAGTATTCTCTAATAAGTTTTAGAAGAATATATACATTTTAAAAAGTGTACATAAAGAATATTTACATATAAAAATCATCTATAAAATGGATGATAAAAACATTTCATATCCAAATTATATTTAAAAAGAGTGAGAAAACAATAAAGGGGAAATGCCATTTAAAAAAAGACATCCGAAAAGGATCATAAATAATTTTAAGCACCTATCTGAAGATAATTTCTTATAGAAGTTTAATTTACTGAAAGCGAGGTTACTGGAAGTGGAAACAAATTTCCACTAAACAACATAAAAATGTAGTCAAATACCAAGTAAGCATTTCAAAAGTAATTCTAGGATTAGGGAATTCTGCAACTTTCAAAACAGAGAAATCCCATTCTCTGTGGCATATAAAATAAAGAATAACATTATATTTTGATAAATAATTATTCCATTGATATCAAAACAATAAATATAGCACTAAAATAAAATTGCAGACACATCTCACATAAAGTATTAATTTTAAAGAAAATATTAACAAACAAAGCAAAGAGGTAAAATACACTAGATACAAATAGGTCTTATTTCAGAAATGTAAATATTTTACTATTATGGTAATCACTGGTAAAATTCTCTGTATGAATAAATCAAAGGAGTAAAGGCATTCTCATCTTAGATGCTGTAAAGAACATCAATAAAATATTAGCCTGTGAATGAAATGCTAATATCCTTAGTATACAAAAAAATATAAAAACATGGAAAAGATAAAAGAACTAATAGCAAGTCTGACCAAAGATATAAATAGGCAATAAAAATTATATACAGAAACTGGACACGGTGGCTCACATCTGTCATCCCAGCACTTTGGGAGGCCAAGGCGAGAGGATTGTCTGAACCCAGGGGTTCAGGGGTTCAAGACCAGCCTGGGCACATGGCGAGACTTTGTCTCTACAAAAAAAAAAAAAAAAATTAGCCAAGTGTAGTGGCTTGCACCTGTAGTTCCAGCTACCAGGAAGGCTGAGGCAGAAGGATCGCTTGAGCCCAGCAGGTGGAGGCTGCAGTGACCATGAGTGAGCTACTGCACTCCATACTGGGCAACAAAGTGAGACTCTGACTCAAAAAAAAAAAAAAAAGTACATATGAATGACTTGGACAAAAGGAATATGATCACCATCAATCATACTCATTAAAATACAGGTTGAAACTATAATATAGCATCATGCTCCTTTTGCACACTGACAAAAATTTTAAAAGCTGGTTATCATAATTCTGTTGGCATTGTTGTGGAGATACCTGCATTCCCATTTATTGCTGGTGACAGTGACAGGCAATAAATCCTATGGAGAAGAATTTTGAAGAATCTAGTAAGTGTATTGTCAATTTGCCCTTTGATGTAAACTTTATTTCTACCTTTATTTCTAAGAATTGACAAGTTGGTACAAGTTGAAGAGAAATTCATTGTAATATTACTGAACATTACAAAACATCGGAAGTTACATAAAGGCACAGTAGTTTGATTGATTAACTATGGTATACACATATGGTATAATGGAATGCTACATGTCTCTGAAAAAGCAAAGGGAAGACCTATATACTATAGAATAATTTCTGGATACATGGTCAAGTGATAAAATCATAGATGGGCACTACCTTTTCTATGTGATTACTTGTATACACACACACACACACACACACACACACACACACACACACAATCATAGGAAGAATAAGCCAGAAACAGTGAAGTCCAAAAGAAAGTCGACAGACAACAGAGTCCATGGAGTAGGGAAAATAATAGAACTCTTCTGAGCACTTCTTTTTTTTTTTTTTTGAGATGGAGTCTCGCTCTGTGCTCAGTCTGGAGTGCAGGGGCATGCTCATAGCCACTGCAACCTCGACTACCTGGGCTTAGGCAATTCTTCTGCCTCAGTCTTCCAAGTAGCTGAAACAACAGGCACACACTACCATGCCTGGCTTATTTTTTGTTTTATTTTGTAGACGATGTCTCACTAAGTTTCCTAGGCTGATCTCGAACCCCGGGGGGGCTCAGGCAATCCTCTCGCCTGGCCTCCCAAAGTGCTGGGATTATAGGCTGAGCCACCACACCTGGCCTGCACATTTCTTTTAACACAGTTTGACTTTTGAAATGTGTTTTAAAATCTTCTAAAATAAGGTGAGATAAACAGAGATAACAGAATCCTATCACTGTTAAAGAAGAAAGTTGCAGGGGACAAGTTGAGTACATGGAAGTTGATTTCTATACTGTTGCCAACAAGAGGGAAGTAAGCACAAACCAACTCTGAATATGAAATCCCACCAAGACCAAGGGCTGGAAAGTTTTAGAGACCTGGGGTTGGAGGATACCTTGAGCCATCTGTGTTTGCCAGTTGGCCTTACCCAAAGGAAAAGTAAACTTTCTCCTTTTCACCATAGAAGGTAGCTTTGCAAGGTGCCCAAGTGAATTTAGATTCCTTTGCTGGGGGGTGGTGGGGAGTGTGTTCTATCTTCCTTGATGATTACCTTTCAAAAGCATGACTTCTAGGTCTATTCCTGGGTTGTAACAGAGACAAGAGGCTTTTAAAAAGATTTACATTTCAAAAGCGCAGAGATAGGATTTACAATGATAAATTTTTCTTAAGTCAATGTGTTAAGGAAAGGTAGGTCAGAGCCTAGAGGCAGCAAGAAACTTGCCTAAAGTTTACCAAGCTGAGGGGAATGTTAAGGTTTTCTTGGTCACCATTTAACTCTATATCAAATTGTTTAAGGTAAAGAAGGTAAATGATACTCCAGAGAAACAGAACCAGTACTGGATATATGGAGACAGAAAATAAGATTTATGATGAGGGATTGGCCCCTGTGATTATGGAGGCTAAGAAGTCTATGATCTGCCATCTGCAAGCTGGAGACCCAGGGAAACCAGTGGCATAGTTTCAGAACCAACCCAAAAGTCTGAGAGTAAGGGGAGTGGATGGTCCCAGTCTGAGTCTGAAGGTCTGGGAATGACGAGATCAGATGTCCAAGGGTGGATGTCCCAGCTCAATCAAAGAGAGAAAATTTTCCTTTTTTCTACCTTTTTGTTCTATTCGATGGATTGGATGATGCCACATAAGGAAGGATGATCTTTATTCAGTCTGTGGACTCAAATACTAATTTATTCTAACAACCCCTCATAGACATATCCAGAAATGATGTTTCACCAACTGTCTGGGCTTCCCTTATCCTAATCAAGTTGACAAATTTGATTACAGAGGGTAAAACATGATCCAAGAAACTTTTAACTATAGTTTTCTGACTGTACAATCTCAGTGGGGTGATTCTGAAGTACAAAAACAAGTGCAAAATGATATTGTGTTTATTTAAGTCAGCTAGTTATTGGTACTTTTTATGGAAATAATGATTTTGATAAAAACTTATGTTTATTGTAGGATTGAGCAAGCAATAATGAGATGCAAAATGTGTAAAGTAGGTGATAATCAAATCCTGGAGTGAGGCAAGGCAATTATCAAGGATATTAGGAAAACTGGGGGATGTTTGGATATAAACTCTATTTTGGATTTACATCAACGTTAATTTTTTTGCACATTAGAATGATATTTTTCTGTGTAACACAATGTCCTTTTTTAAAATATAAGTATTGAGATAATAAATGATGAAGTGGAATGATGTCTGCAATATATTCTTACGAGGGAGGAAGGAAGGGAGGAGGGAAGAAAGGAAGGGAGGGAGAGAGAGAGAGAGGGAGGTAGAAAGAAAGACAAGAAGGAACAAAGAAGGAAGACAGGAGGGAAGGAAGGAAAGGAGGGAGGGAGAGAAGAAGGAAATTTAAAAATTATGTGATCTCTTAGTTCTGGGCAATGGCTTGTTAATAATGAGCCTACTGTATATTGCTTTTCTTGAAGTAGAAAAATAACATACATTTCTCTCACTTTCCCTTTCCTCGTGAAAAAAAAAAGACCCTAACTGTTCGTATTCTGCTCCCATCGGTGGGTCCTAATGAAAGGTGAGGGTGAGGTAGTGGTGGAGAATTGGAAGGTTGACTCTGGTCACTGACTTTTTCATTTAAATACAATGTTCAAGGGTATTATTTCTCTGGTTATCCATGGACTTGGAATGTTTTGATTTGTTGAAGCTTTATTTTCATTTTAAATACTTCTATTATATTATTATTATTATTTTTACTATTTATTATATTTTTATTTATTTAAAGTTTCCTGTTTTATGTTCCAATTTTCCCAGGAGTTGAGTCTATGTTAAAAATCATGGAATAATAATATTAAATTTAAAACACTCTAAAAGTGTCTAGTCATGAGCAAAAGAAATTTAATTATAGTAAGCTTTTTGAGAATAAGCATTCTGATTTCTACAAGATAAAATTGAAGGATCAAATTCAGATAAATATATATTCAATAAGAATTACATTGACTATCCAAGGACAATCTGTCATTTACATTTTTATCAATGAACCATCTTAGGTATTTCTCATGAGGTATATTTTTTTTTCTTTTTTTTTGAAAAGATTATGTGAAAAGGAGACAGGAACAAAAAACTATCTATTTTTTTTTTCATGGAGGAATTATGTTCTCCAGTGGAATATATCAAATTCTAAATGTCTGTTAGTACCAACCAGAAATAACCCCCAGTTCTGAACAGCCCTTTGGAGACCTGTCAACTGAATCGAAGTAATTTTTATATTATGTCAGTTCAAGTTCCTTTCAGATTTGTCTATTCTGTTCTTTGAGACTTACAATTTATTTTACAGATTGTTGTCTACCATAAATTAACTATCTTTTTTTTTTTTCTGGGAAAATAACTTCTTTTTTGCCCACATTTTATTGTTTTATCATAATTTTGAGCTACTGATTGATTCTTATTATGTTATATTCTTATTAATTTCTACTAGAAAACACTCAAGGGAATTTTCTTCTGTTTCTTGGAATATCTTCTGTCAATTCATTTTTCTTTTTGTATATTTACATTCTATGTTTCTTTTAAACATAAAATCTGATTGGTGGCTCACGCCTCTAATCCCAGAACTTTGGGAAGAGGAGGCCAGAGCATTGCCTAAGTCCAGGGCTTCAAGACCAGCCTGGACAACTTGGTGAGACTTCGTCTCTACAATAAATCAAAATATTAGCTGGGCATAGTGGGCATGGTTCCAGCTACTTGGAAGGCTGAGGCGGAGGGATCACCTGAGCCCAGCAGTTCACAGTGCGGTGACCGTGAGTGCCACTGCACTCCAGCCTGGGCAACAGAGTAAGACTCCCACCCAAACAAACAAAAACAAAAAATACGTGCACATGCATTGAGTCTTAAAGACCAGGCATTATGCTGGTCTCTGGAGAATCAGTGAGGACCAAGACCAATGAAATCCTTGTCATTGTTTTTCTACCATTTTACTGGGAATACAGTAAGTTAAAAAGTTCAGTTAAATGTGTATTGTATTAGATAACAAAAATACCAAAGAAGAAAAAATAAGAAAGTCTAAGAAAGACATTACTAAGGATGTGACTTTTGAATCCAAATCTCTTACCTCTCACCTACAATGAGTGGGCTGGAAATTGCTTCTTGCCTGTGGTGAAAGAGCTCACTGAATTGGGAATGTTCTTTCTGAGGAAATGAACTTGGTTCTCTCTTTGGAGACCCCAGTAATTGGTCTGTGTGAAGGCCTCTGCACAGACCAGGGGTTTATCACATGCATGTCACCTGAACTCTTCGCCACCTTACTTAGCCCAGAACTCTTGAAAAGCATATCGTTTAGGCATTCTCTTCCAACTAGAGTTTAAATTAAGACTATTCCCTTGTGGTGCTTTTTTTCCCCTTAGCTTTTAAAATAGTGTTTTAAATTTAAAATCTTAATCTACACAGAATTTAGTATTGAATAAGGGAATAAAACTCTATATAATATTTTTCAACTCTGTTAAAATGAAGAGGGGAAAATCTGCATTCTGCATGGGAAATAAAAATCTTCGAAATCTAAAACAAATTGACCAAATAAGAATAAATATTTGCAAGAGTGTGGTCAGGCAGCTCGGACCGAGCAGGGCTGTCCTTACCCCAGTGGAGTGTGAAGTGTACACTGCCAGTCTCTTCGATTCACCATGGCTTCTTCCGATATTCAGGTGAAAGAACTGGAGAAGCATGCCTCAGGCCAGGCTTATTTTCAGCCCTCCGTCAAAAGAACCCATTCCAGAATTCCCCCTTTCCCCTCCAAAGAAGAAAGATCTTTCCCTGGAGGAAATTTAGAAGCAATTAGAAGCTGCAGAAGAAAGACACAAGTCCCATGAAGCAGAGGTCTTGAAGCAGCTTGCTAAGAAACGAGAGCATGAGGAAGAAGTGCTTCAGAAAGCAGTAGAGGAAAACAACAACTTCAGTAAAATGGTGGAGGAGAAACTGACCCACAAAATGGAAGTTAACAAAGAGAACCAAGAGGCACAAATGGCTGCCAAACTGGAGCATTTGTGAGAGAAGGATAAGCACATTGAAGAAGTGCAGAAGAACAAAGAATCCAAAGATCCTGCTACTGAGACCGAAGCTGACTAATTTGTTCAGAGCAGTGACTTTCTCCCCCTCCCCTTCCTAAATATCCAAAGACTGTACTGGCCGTTGTCATTTTATTTTTTCCCTCCTGACAAACATTCTAGAAGCTGATGTAGGACTGTATAGGTAGATCCAGACTACAAGATATTGTTCTAGGGGCTGAAGGGGAGAAACTGAAAGTGTTTTACTCTTTTTCTAAAGTGTTAGTCTTTCTAATGTAGCTATTTTTCTTGTTGCATCTTTCCTACTTCAGTACACTTGGTGTACTAGGCTCATGCTAGTACTGTATTGGTTCTGTGAGAACATGTTTGTGAAAAGAGTATGTAGTGGTTTCTTTTGAACTGTTAGATGCTGAATATCTGTTCACTTTTCAGTTCCAATTCTGTCTCAATCTTATCAGATGCTACTGGACTTGAATGGTTAATAAAGCTGTTCAGTGCTGTTAAAAAAAACAAAAACAATATTTTCAACATGATTAAGACACAAATGGATTTTTAAATCATGTAGATGATTCCTTCCAATTAATACAAAAAGAATGCAAAAAAAAAACCAACAAAAAACTTAAAGGACACCGCCATGAATCAACAGTCCACAAAGAAGGAAATATTTCATTTAAATATGTGAAAAGATACAAAAAATCACATACTATAAGAAAATGAACATTAAAACTACAGTGAGATAGCATTTACTTTCAGCTATCAGATTGGCAACAATAAAAGCTCTGATGATACACTTGGTGAAATTGTGGCATATCAGGCTATCTCACATATTTGGTGGGATTCTAAATTGTTGCAGCATCTGTGGCAGACAGACTCCAGGTGGCCTTCATGATGCCTGCTTCCAGGTAACCAAGTCCTTGAGTAATCTCCTTGAGTATGGTGATGACCTGTAACTTCATTCTAACCAAGAGAATATAGCCAAGATGACAAGATGCATTTGATTACATGCAAATAATTACATCATATAACTTATTATTCCCTTTTTGTTGAAAGATCCTCTTGCTTGCTGGTTTGGATGAAATAGGTAGCCATGTTGGGGACCTCACATTTTAAAGAGCTGTGGGTGACTTCTAGGAGCTGAGGATGACCTTCAGCCTAGTCTGCAAGAAAATGAGGCCTTCAGTCCTTAGCTACAAAATATGAATTCTACCAACAACCTGAGTGATTTTGGAATAATAATCCTTTCCCAGTCTGGCATTCAGATCAAATCCCAGTCCCAGCTGATTGTAACCTTGTAGAAAACTCAACTAAGCCAGATCTGGACTGCTGTCCCAAAGAAACTTGACAAAAATAAATGTATATTGTTTTAAGCCCTTAGATTGTTGATATTTTGACATGCAGTAATAGATAACCAATACAGCATCTATGCAGAGAAATTCAATGATATTTACACAAAGAAATATTAATAAGCAATTCGATTCAATAATATTTAAGGAATTTATCTTCCTGTTATAGTATAACTATATGCAAAGATATATACATATACATATATATATGTACAAAATCATCCATCATGGTAGGTTTTTGGAACACTAGAATGAAAAAAATCCTGCATGCCCATTAATAAGTGGCTAGTCATATATAGATAGATTATGGTATAAACACTAATGAACATTATAAGCAATAATGATAGTAGGTATATCAAAAACAGTCTCCAAGGTAATCTTTAGGTGAAAAAATACGATGCAGAATCATGTGTATGAGTTCTAATATCCATAAAAGAGCAAATTCATACACAGATCTAAAGTTGTGTATATGTAGATTATCTCTTGAAAAATATATGGAATTGATTCACAAGAAAAATATATGGAATTGAGAAAATGGATCGCCTGTTTGAAAGGACATGAGGGACTGGAGGACAGAGTTGAGAAACGATTTGAGTTTTTACTTTAATTTGTATCTTTTAGATTTTTAATTTTGTATGTATTTCATATTCAAATAAATTATTGTTTTAAAAATATGAAATAGAAACAGATTTTATAAAATAAGGAACTTATTAAATTCCTTCAATAAATGCATAGCTAACAAATATTTTCCAGGATGTGTGACTACAAGGATAAGAGATTATTTGATGCTTAATGTATTTGTGAAATTCTTGATGTAGTTTTTCATTTACTTTTTATGTATTTGCTGCATTATTCATTTGCTCAACAAATAAATATTTGAGTGCATACAAGATATTCTGCTATTTTAAGTTCTGTGAGGAATTCACACATGGATAAGATAAGGTCCCTAATCTCAGGACTTTATAATTTAAAGAAGAGATTGGGGAAGCCACAGTTAGCTATGGTTCATGACAATATGTAGTCAGAGATAGAAATGAAACACAAAAGAAGCATCGTAGGTTCTTACAGAAAGTTCTGTCTCCTCTCTGGTGTTTTCAGGACTCAGGAAGAAGTATGCATTTAATCTGATACTCAAATGCAGATAAAATATTAAAAATGTAGATGTGGTCAAAAAGAAATTTCAAACAGATGGCATGATTGAGTCAAGCCGTGGGGTCTGTGGAAAATTGTTAGACTTTGCCAGGAAAAAGACACATGACTTTCTGGCTAGAAGACAGAGTTCTTGTGGATGTGTAGTGAAAAGAAGGAATAATGGCAAGTAAGAGATATTTCGCTATGACTTGTGAGGTTCCTTGGAAGTGAAAAACTTTGTTTAATATAAAGGAATGATGAGCGATATACAATTTATGAACAGAGTAACAGAAGATTCAGTTCTACAAATCAGAAATACTGTTTTGTAGAGGTGGCTTAGCATGAGACCAATTTTGCTTGCCTTGAGTCTGGGGTTTTATTGTCATAGATAAATAATATGTTATATGTGTTATATATAGATGTATCTATATACATGTTACAATTGCAGCAATCATATGAAAATATGAAGGTGAAACTGAGTAAATAGTTGAGTGACTGTACCTGAAGATTTTGGAATAAATATGATCATTGAAAAAAGGAAAACTGAAATATAAAGAACATTTTTTCAAACAATCAAATATTTATTTGTTGAATAAATGAGTAATGTAACAAATACATAAAAGTGGAAAAAGATGAGGGCTAAGGAGTTATATTTGTGAAAACTCTCATTTGAGGGACAAAATTAATCATAAAGTCCTCTGGGAGAAATAGGAGGAAGAATCTGAAACATTACAGCATTAAAGGGAAGTGAGGAATTCACAAAGTAACACTAACACATCATAGTGAGCTTACATCTTATGGTCTGTGTTAAACTTCAATTCAAAATTAAATACCTATGTAGAAAATATAGGTATTTCTAGAATAATACAACTTAATTTTAACAAGAGGAAAAATTGTGATTAGGTTAATTGCATCTATTTTATTTTATTTTAAAAATAATCTGTTTTCCATTATACATTAGAACATATCTAATGTTTTGCTCAGATTGGATCTTATTGAAAATTGTTATTTTGGCACAAAGTTTACAATATATAAATGTTTCTCTTTAGGAATCTATGCAGGGAAATTTTTTTAAATATTTAAAGTGTAAGACTACATAGTGATTCGAATGAAACTTCTTCACAGAGCAGATTTTTTAATTTCATAATTCAAAGTATATATATGACATAAATTACTTGACTATTTTATCAATGATAGTATGGGAAAAATAAAGGAAGGGAATATCTATTGTTAGCCAATGTAGAACTTCTTTTAAAAGTGGAAGGGAAAAAAGGGAAGATTTAAAAAAATCTTTCAGCAGCCTGGGTTAATATTCAAGACAGATTACAGTTGAACTTTCACTGAAATTAGGACATTCATTTGCATGTCAAGTTTTCACAGCATGAGATGACTTCTCTTTCAACAAAAGATAAGCTGTACTTCAACCTCTATTACTGTTATCAGTGTGTTCTATCACTGTGCCAATGCTTTTCTTTGAAGGCAAAATGCTACCATACTCTAAAATGTTCCTTTTAGAAACTGTTTCCTGTCCAACTAGCTCTGCAAGAAATCTAAATTCCTACTATGTGAAAGAATATCTAGTAGGCATTCATTTAGCAAAAGAGAATGTAGACAGCATTTTTGTTTTTGTTTTATTTTATTTTATTTTTTTATTTTGTGCAGAGGCAAACGTTTCTTTATATTGCCCAGTCTGGTCTCCCTGGCTCCCGACTCATCCTCCCAAAGTGCTGCGGGTATAGGTGTGAACCACTGCACTTGGTCCTGACAGCATCTACTGATACCAGGAACTCTGATGAATGCTGGAAATACTGTGTTGGGAAAGCAGACATAGTTCCTGCCTCAAAGAACTTGCAGTGTATTTTGGTAGACAGATATTTTTCAAATAGCTCCTAAAAATTAAGAGCTATGAGAATTAAAAGGTGACCTGTCAGGCTAAGAATGGCAGCAAGGAGTTAAGGAATACTAAGGTAAAACCCACTGGAATTCAATCATAGCATCAACTGCTGGAAATACTTTTAAAATAAGAATTGTTTATACACACATTGGTACTATTTAGATAGGCAAAAAATACAATAGAAAAAGGTTTTGGTGGCAGGAGAGGTATTGTATGGAAAATGATCTCACACCCTTCCGAATATAATATTAAGCAAGCTATTCTAGACATCATGGGATAGAAATGTTCACAGATCAGATTAAAATGCTAATGTTTTATCCCTTATTTAACCCATTTATGATGCAAAAAACCAAACCAGGAGGAGGTGATGTGGTGAGTTAGCAATCTTATGAAAAGGTATAAAAGGCTGGAAGAACCACGTTATCTGAATTCTATGTTACACAACGTTCATAGATCCTGTATCTCTGAGCTGTACCAATTCTTCCCACTGCTGGTGTGAGTATAAGCAGAATGAGGTTAAACTAGAAAGTTCAGCAGTCAAATGGTACCTGGCGCCAACCAATCCTGTACTGGTCAAGTAAACCAAGTCGTTGAATCTTAGAAAATGATGGATAGGTCTAAGTTTAATTCACATGTCTTGGTAGATCATGGGACCAAAATAGACCTATCATGTTACCCAATGGTGGCCAGTTTGGGAATGACACAGCTGCTTCTCTGGAGACAGCATGATACAGAACTTATAATTTGGTCTTTTCATCAATTCTGTCTAGAAGTAATACTCTCTTGTGCCCTGTTTTTTTTTTTTTTAACTTTTTAACATCATGTATTCAATTTATCCTATTTTTAACATGTCTCACAGATTACTAACTTATTCATACTTGAAGTATTTTATAAATCCTATGTCTCATAAGATGCTTACTTGCTTGCTCACAGTCTCTAATCTATCTTATGCGTTTGCCTAAATCTCAAAGACTACTCACTCATAAATTTTCTCTAGTTAGTCTTTCTTATGAGTTTTATTTATCCTATTTGTTTTTCTTCTAAAACAGAGCTGAATTTTTTCAAGTGTAGAACAAAAGTATATAACAGTGAGAAAAGAATATTAGGCCAACTTAGGACGTTTTCACTTTGAGGTATATGTTTGAAAGTTCAGGGCAGGCTTGAATTTATGTGTAGTTTAAGAGGAAGATGTAAAAATGAGGAGGCTACATTAAAAGGATAATGAATGAACACATGAGGATTAACAGGAAGTCCCAGGAAGAATACTGTAGAAAGACAAAATAGCTTGTGGTCAATTCCTTATGAATACGAAGTTTTATTGTCCAGTGAAAAAGTGAAACAATGGCTAAAGAATTAGAAAGAAGATCAGGTAACCAGATGTATAAAAACTAGTAGAAGAAACAGAAAACATGCTCAACCTCAACACAGGGAGAGTGGTTGCTTCTGGCAGATGAGTACATGACGAGGCTTGTTTATGCATATATTAAGTATATTAGTTTGTTAGTATATTAGTCTATGTATATGTTTAGTCAGAGCTACTTCAGCAAAATGGCAAGAGAGAGGAGATATAATGAAGACTCTTAATGAATAAATGGGTGGTGACAAAGTGGAGACACTAGCTACTATAGATGATTCTTGAAAATAGAGGAAACACTTGAAGAGTATGTGGGATTCATGATAATTTTTTTTTTTTCCTAGCAGGAGAGAGGCTAGGGAAGGCCTATATAATGGGAAGGCAGGATATGGGAATACAAAATTTAGATGGCAGAGCTGGCTTCTTATAGTTGATGGACAAAATCTTATTTCATTAACATATGGAATTAGGAGGAAAGGATGGAGGCTGGTATACTACAGTTTTTAATAATTGGCGCTAGAAACTTGAAGAAACTTCATCCTGGTGATTTATGATTTCTCTGAAATAAAATACCAATTGTTATTTTTTTACATGCCTGTAAGGGTATTTACTGGTATCGAAGGTTCTGCTTATTATCTTTTTCATATCTATAAGATTTTCAGTGAAGATCTCCTTTTTATTTCTAATATTTATAATCTTCTCTATCTCTCTTTCAATTTGTCTAGCTAGAATTTTTATCTTTTCAGATAATGTCTCATTTTAAATTTCTCTATTACTTGTTTTGGCATTTTATTCATCCCTGTTTCTCATTACTATATCTTTTGTTATCCTCCAGTTGGGATTATTTTTCTCTTCTTTTTTAGCTATTTAAACTAGAACTTTAGATTATTTATTTTAGAATTTCTATTCTAACATAAGCTTGTAAAGCAATCAATTTCCCAATAACCTAAATTTTAGCTGAATTCAATAATTTTAAATATATTCCATTTGCATTTTATTTCATTTGTAACATTTTCTAATTTTCCTTATTACAAACATCTCTTTGGAAACAATGGCTTAATTAGAAGTGTGATTTTCAAGTTCCAAATATTTGCATTTCCAAATATAAGCATGTTTTTGAAATGGAATGTAAGTACTCCAATATTTTGAAATAGTTTCCAAATGTTTTTATAAATATTTAAATTTTCTAAATATGTTCTGGTTTTCTGGTTCTGAAAATATATTTTTCACTATTTGCATCCTGCTAAATATTTTGATCCTTATATATCATAAAACTATGAACAGAACATGTCTTCAACTTTGGAGGGATGCAGTGTTCTATAATTATCAATCACATGAAGGTAGTTGATGATATTGTTTTGATTAACAGTCTTTTTAGATCAAATGATGATTTTGTATAACTTTTCTATAAATTATTGAGAGAGTAGTGATAATTTTTCAAATATTACTGTGATATGTAAGTTTCTTTCTTCAATGTGGTTAATTTTTACTTTGTGTGGTTTAAAGTAGCCTGTTATTAATGGAAGCAAGTTTTTCACTGATATGTCTTTCTGATGAAATCACCCTTTTATCATTATCAAATGCCCTTCTTATTTTCTGCTAATATTCTTTTCAACATGGTAGACTGTTTTATGTTATTTTTTATAGTCACTCCAGCCTATTTATGCTTAATGACTGCATAATACATCTTTCTTACCCATTTTGTTTTAACCTATCAGTCTCCTTATGTTTAAAATGCATCTTCTGTTGTCAATAAATAGTTGACTGTCACATTTCCAGCTATTCTGACAATCTCTGATTATTAACATAATTTGACTTAATTCTATCATTTTATTATTACTTTCTCTTTGTCCCTCTTCTTTTCTTAGTTTGTTTCTTCCTTTCTTGATTTTTGAAAATGTGAATATATATTAGCATCCTATTTCAACTTACCTATCAGATATGCGTCTGCACATTTTTGCCTTTTTTTTTTTCTCAGTTCTTGCTCTAGAGATAAAAGTATAAGACTTCTAACTTTGCCCAACATTTTCTTGGAATTAATATTTTCCTACTTCACAAACATTGTAGGAGTCTTACAAAGTAATTTTACCTTCTTTGGACTTTCACAATACTGTTCATATATATTCATAAATCCCATTAAACAATGTTATATCTTTTTAAAAAGTTAATCATTTATATTTTAAAGAAATTAGAAAAACATAGTCTTTTGTATACCCAGTGGTCTTCATTCCTCCTGCAATTCTGGGCTTCTATCTGTTATCACCCTCCTTCAGGATGAAGATTTTGCTTTACTATTATCAAGGTTCAAACCTGCCAGCAATAAATTTGCTTAGTTTTGTTTTGTTTGTAAAGGTTTTTATTTTCCATCATTATTTAAGAATATTTTCACTAACTAGAAAATATGGATTGACATTATTTGGTCTTTTGATGCTTGGAGTGATCACATTGTCTTCTGGTCTTCAGAATGTTTTTGAAGAAATTGGCAGCCATTCACATCCCTGTTTGCCTTTATGAAAGTTGGAAACATAACAGGGTTTTAGTTAGGGAAAATGAAGATAATGTGTTTACACTTGTTTTGCTTATATCATTAAACATCTGTCTTTAGTTATCTCATAATATTATTTTAAAAAACAAGTTTTAGTAAGTTATAAGGCTAATATCCTCTATTTAAAATGCTTAGTGAGTGCTGACAAGTTTAGAGTGAACTCAGTCCACACAGGATTGTCCTTAATTCCAAAACCAGCTATAGAGCTGAGGATTCCCAAGACCACCTCTAGATTTGATTACTTATTAGAAGATTTCACATGGTTATGATTTATTACAGGGAGCAAATACAGATTAACATCAACCAAGGGAAGAAATACATGGGGTAAACTCCAGGAAGTTTCCGAACACAAAGTTCACTGTTGTCTTCTCTCCCTGGAGTGATAGACAGTATTAACTTCTCCTGGCAAAAATGAGTGATAACACAAGCTGAAGATTGTCAACCATAACACAAGCTAAGGATTGTCAACTAGGGAGGTTTACCCAAGCCTTGGTGTCCACAGATTTTATCTGGGCTGTACGGTCCACTGCCCAAAGCTTACCTAATCTAAATCTCCACGACAGCTCCACTGAAGGCTGTGCTGATACTGTATGACTCAGAATCCCTCCTTTTCTGTCATGAGTCACACTGTTAGACTTTCTGGTGTGGTCCAAAGACCTCAGTCAAAGACGTTCCTTTCAGGCAAGACAGACCAAGGACTTAGAGGTCACATCTCTGAAGTAAGGACAAGGACAATGACCACATCTTTCTTTTGGCAAGGTTAAATTCTTTATCACAAGGTGTTCCTTTCTATTTTTTTTTATTTTTCACCAGTATTTATATTTTATGTCTAGACTAAATATTTTAGCATCAATATGATCAAGTTATATCATTAACTATTTGTTAGTCAAATGTGCACAGTATTGAAATTTATCCTTGCTAAATTTTCAGATACATTTTATGTACTGTTATTAATAGCAAAAACAAACTCTTTTTTTTTGACTTTTAGATTTGGGAAGAGGATTTAATTAGGCAACTTGGAATATACCTAGGCAAAGATAAATTGATGAAAAATGGGTATCTGGATTTTCAGCAGCAAATTAAATACTCTACAAATGACTTAAACAGTGGAATAAAATGGTGAATTCTAAAATCTAGGGAAGGTTAGAGTGAAACAGATGAGGAGAAGTTTTTTGTGTCCATGGGAGACCAAAGGTAAAATTAAAAGTAATGATATTTCTATCTAGAACTTTTTTTTAATAGTTGTTACCAGAATGGGATTGAGAATTGCAGCAAAAATATCAACAAATGTCACAAACTTTTTTTTTTTTTTTTGTGAGTTGGAGTCTCACTCTGTCTCCCAGATTGGAGTGCAGTGGCCGCTCCTAGCCACCACAGCCTCCACCTGCTGGGCTCCGGCGATCCTTCCGCCTTAGCCTTCCAGGTAGCCAGAATTACAGGCATGCGCTACTACACACAGCTGACTTTTTTTTTGATTTATTGTAGAGATGAGGTCTCGCCTGCCCAGGCGGGTCTCGAACCTGCGGGCTCAGGCAATCCACTCACCTCAGCCTCCCAAAGGCGCGGGATTACAGGTTGGGCCACCGAGTCTGCCTGTCACAAACCTTTAATACAAAGCCAGCTATTCAAAGTTCTAGAAGGTACTACTAAATGATAAAGATTTCAACTTATAAAATTGTATTAGCTGGTTAAACAGGGACAATTTTTGAAATTGTAATCCATATACTTGCATCTGAATCCCAGTTCTTTTTAGGAAGATTTTAGCCTAAGATGATACACTGGAATTGATCAAATGTTTAAGTACATACTATATTCCTGGAAATATAAAATATAAGATTCAAGTAAGATTTACAGATCTAAAATTATGTGAGTTTTAATGTTGTGGTCGTTCATTAATTTATTTATACTCTGAATCGTTATTAAACATTTAGTTCAACAAAGGAGCATTTAGTATGAGTTAAGAACTGTCAAATTTCACTGATAAGATGCAGCTTTTGCCCTCCAAAATTTCACCTCTAATAGGGAAAAGAAACAAACATAAACAATTGTACTGCGGGGCTTACTAAACAGATACGCTCTTGGTCAAGGGGATCCACAGAAACCTTAAAAACTGAGTCCTTTGCCATGCCAGACATGCCTCATTATACCCTCTCCATTTTGTGGTTAAGACATGTCTGATCCGCATTAATGTTAAAACAGAGATCATAAGATTGACAGAACAGATTCCTAATGGCAAGACCTAAGTCCGTGCCAGGCAAGGGTTAAATCACACACCCCCTACACTTGAACAAACTATGGTCTAAGCAGCCACAAAGTTTTTCTTCTTATCTAGCTGCTAAACAAGCACTGGTTTGTATTTTTTTTTTGTTTTTTTTTAAGACAGCAGGATTTACTGTAAGGACAGAAGAAAAGCTCCCCCAGTGGGAGGGGACCCGAAGGGGCTGCCCTACTGATCTTAAGATAAGCAACTGTAAGACAATTTGCAGCTTGTCCACAGCCAGACGCTGACCCCAGTCCCCTGTTTCACAGCCATAACTGTTGCTATGGTGGAACAAGTTACTAACTTCAAGTTTTCACCTGATAAGACCACTGACTGGTTCTGGCCATTACGTCCTGAAAAGACCTTTTTATATATAGGGTCTAATTGTAATGCATAATTCTCTGCTCCAAAGTGAATACGGGTTGTTTGTTACATGACTGTTTGTTCATTATGCATGAATCAGTATTGCCTAAATGAATATTCATATCTCCTCCTGTAACCTGTTGAATACATATACTTGGCCAACATATTCAGCTTAAACTTGTTTTACCACTTTCTTCTTGGAAGTGTCTGCCTTTTTGGCTTCAGCCTGTGGTAAAGTTTCCCAGTCTGTCAGATTGACCACTTTGTAGGCTGTAACCCTTTATAAGAAATAAGTTTTTCTTTCTAAATTTATGAATTGAATGATGTTCAAATCAACAGTAAAAACAGTTTTTTTTTTTGAGGTAGTAGCAAAAGAGACAAATCATAGAGCAAAAATTCTAATTCATGTAATATCTGAAAATTAATCCACATGTATTGAGCTCAAGAATGCCCCTAAGATTTTTGTTTGTTTTTTTGAGTTGGAGTCTCAGTGTGTTACCCAGGCTGGAGGGCAGTGGCACTATCTAGGTCACCGCAACCTTGTCCTGCTGGGCTCAGGTGATCTTTCCTCCTCAGCCTTCCAAGTAGCTGAGACTACAGACACGCGCCACCATACCTGGCTAATTTTTTAAAATTATTATTTATTGTAGAGATGAGGTCTCGCCAAGTTGTCCAGGCTGGTCTCCAACCCCTGGGTTAAGGCTATCTTCTCACCTCGGTATCCCAAAGTGCTGGGACTATAGACATGAGCCACTGTGCCCTGCCAGGATTTTTTAATGATGTATTTATTTAAATATCTATCTTTATTCAAAGATGGACACACAGACATGCACACACTTTGTGTGTATAAAATAATGGTTACACTTCGGGGGATTTCATTCTGTCCTTTGAAGTCTTTAAATAGCTGAAAGCCAAGAACTCCTTCATTTATTTATGCATACTATACTTTATTTATATTTTAGTCTATATCATATTTCTTCTATGTTTTCTTTTCAACACTCATACAAAAATCATGTCTTAAAGTAGATGTCAGGATTTTAAAAATACTTGTTTGGAAGATAGGTGTGGCCAGGTTAATACCCAAACATCACTTGCATGCAGCCTACTTATGCAGCCAATCCTCACTCATACTCCACATCTCTATAATAAAAAATTAAATTTTAAAAAAAGGAGAAAAATTTAAAATATTTAAAAATGAGTTAGGTGTGGAAGAAGTGTTTTACTTGGCACAAGTCTATTTGAATTTTGCCATTGAAACAAAACAATTATTTATCTTAAAGCTCTCTTTTAGTGAGTGTCATTCATTCTTTCCTTATTGGAAACAATCTATAATTAAGGATGCTATTAAAGTCTTATGAAGTAGTAATCGAATGTATGAGGGTCATTTTAATAATACTAGTGCAGGTTCATTCCCTCTATTGCCCTTGGCCTTAATTTATCCCTTCTTTTAATAGTTTTACTGGGATAAACTCACACAGAATGGGAAAGAGGCCAATAGTCAGCAGAGACTGTTTTCCTCCCAGAGATTAAAATATTTATGACATGTTTGGAGGGTTGTTTTATTTGTTTTACTGTAAAATTTCAATTGTACAAAGTATATACTTGTCTCTTATCAGCATGAAGTTGTGTATCTTCTGAATTTTTTTGGAGACTTTTTTTCTGTTCAGTAAATTAGAAAACAATTTTCTGTTCATTTTATATTTCACTGTGCAAAATAATTTGAGCATACTGAAGTTAGAGGATGGAAATAATTTAGTCATCCCAACCACCATCAAATAGAAGTTTCACTCTGAGTAGTACTCTGTGTGTGTTGTATAGAAAAAAAAAGATGATCGATAACTTAAAATAAAATCACATTCCCACAGAACATTCTATTCTTTGAATAGAATTACATTTCTTTCTGAAATGGTTTTAGTGATGTAATTAAATTTCAATGTCTTTACTACTGAAATAACTTCCTTATAATTTAGAGGAACAAAAGCGTACTATGCACACATCTGTTGTTTAACTAATTTTTTATTTGAATCTCAGTTGATCAAAACACTAAAAAGTGATGTATTTTTTTCTAAATGTTGTAAATGAGTAAAAAAAAGTACGGAATATGTATATCTTATAAACAGACTAATGAACATCTGAATCTCACTGAAAAAAGATATTTGCTTAGTGATAAATACAAAATTATTGAAACTCAGGAAATTTCAGCTTGAACTATCATCTATCTATTATCTATGTATCAACCTATCTATTATCTATGTAGCTATCTATCTGTCTATCCGTCCATCTATCCTATCTTCTATCTATCTATCTATCTATCTATCTATCTATCTATCTATCTATCTATCTATCTATTTATCTATCTTTCTATCTACCATCAATTATCTATCTATCCTATCATGAGGAATTGGCTTACCTAATTTAGCTGAGTAAGAAATCAGCTGTCTGTAAACTGGAAATCCAGGCCTGAGAACCAGGGGACCAGGTAGTGTAAATCCCCAAATAAGGGCAGGAGAAGACTGATGTCCCAGCATGACAGGCAGGCAGGAAGGAAGGGGAGCAATGCCTCCTCTTCTTCTGCTTGTTTTTCTACTTAGGGGCTCCAAGGATTGGATGATGCACACTCACACTGGGGAGGGCAATGCCCTTCACAGAGGCCACCGATCCAAATTCCTAATCTCATGGAAAGAGTCTCACAGGTTCAATCAAAAACAGTGTTTAAGTTGGGCACCCAGTGGCCCATTCAAGTGGATGCATGAATTAACCATTCCAGTCACCCTCATAGCCTCAGGTTAGGAATCATTAGTGAACTGCTTGGGTCTATTTTACTTAGAAGTTAACTTATTTCATCTAAGGGTCTGCCCAAATTCACTTTAGCAGAGTAAATTTTTCTAACAATTCTCTTTAATACATTGACTCATCAATGTATTATCCATAACACCGTTTTCACAAAATAAAGTGCTCGTAACTGTCTTCCACATTATGTCTGAATTTGCTTATTTACTCATTTCTGTCTCTCCACACTTGAGTTCCCTCCAAATAAGGTTTTTTTTTTTTTTCTGTTTCAGGGCAGCAGCTGCAGGACACAGTGTGGGTGCTCAGTAAAAATTTATTGAATGAATGAATGCATTTGTGGCTAAAGGAAGCTTACTACTATTTTCACCCAATCAGTAAATTTCTTTCTTAGGATCACATATAATTCAATCTTTCCAAACTAGCAACCCATTTTCCTGGTGATGCTGTTTCAAAGCCAGATGTTATCTCCACAGTGTGTCCCTTGAAGTTTCACCAAATCACTTAATAAAATATCTTCAATTACCTCAGACTCACCTTTCATCCCTATCCTACATTTCTGCAAGCTGTTAAAAAAAGTTTCACTCCATCTGGTCTCAGGATTACCTGGCAATGTCCCCTCTGCAGTGTACAGCTAATTTTGTGCCTATATCCAATTTGTTAAAAAGTTTAAATTTATATATTTATTTTATTTTTTATATTTTTAGAGATAGATTTTTACTCTGTTGCCCAGGCTGGAGTGCAATGGGGTGATCATCGCTCACTGCAGCCTTGAGTTCCTGGGCTCATGTGATCCTCCCACCTTGGCCTCCCAAAGTGCTGGCATTACAGGTGTGAGTCACTGAGCTTGGTCACCTGTGTTCAATTTTTTATGAGCTTTGATCATCTGTGTTTATGCCTTCTGTCATGTGGTAAATACATAAAATTTATGCTTGCTTTGTTATAGTACTTTAGAGTTTCTAAGTATCATTTGTGTAGTTAAAAAGGGTACACTTTATTAACTGGGAGGTGACTCATAGAAAATTATTTTTTCAGTTACCTTCTGGGAAAGACAATTATACTTTGACCCTGTGTGTTGTAGGGAAACCTCTTCTCTAAGGTGATGAATTTGCCTTAAATTCCCTAAAATGTCTCATGGATCATTTTTTCAAATATTGTATGCAAGTATCCCCATAGTTATAATTCTTATGCCTTCCAAGATAGTAAATTTAATTTAATTTAACTCAAATTTTTAGGTTCTGTTGTATATGGACTTTAATAATAATTTAGAGATAACTATAAAATAAACATACTGTATATTTAATAAGTTGTAGACTTTATGTTCAGCACTTTAAAAATGTTATCTTTTTTATTTTTATTAAAATATATGTGCAATAATAACCTTACTGATGAGCTAGTGAGGGATAAAACAAGCAATTTCAAAGGTCAATAGTTCTTCAGTGGTTAATTGAACCTAATTGCTCTGCTCCACTATGCTAATGAAACATTCCCTTCTCTGTTTTGGAAATTCATTTAATCAACATAAATCTGAAGATTGCAGAGCTTAAAAGAGATGATATGTGCAATCTGATCCCCATGTGAGAATGGGGCGTACCACTGGCTTTGGCATTGCTTTGATTTCTCCACTGAAGAAAGAGAGAGAGAGAGAGAGAGAGAGAGAGAGAGAGAGAGAGAGAGAGAGAGAAAGGGTGTTAGAAGATCTGCCTAAGATTATCTTCTCCTTTTAAGACATTTAGGGAGAACAAAGAAAGCAAGACCAACTGCCTTTCTTGCAGGTACTGTTTTTACTCATCTACGGGAGTTCCAAATGGACACATCCTAGTATTCAGGTTCAACTGGCAAGTTGGGAAAAACTGGGTAAATCGAAAGAACATGGAAACTTCAAATTGAGCGAGTGAGATAAGGTAAAGCGTTCATTCTGAATATTTGCCATCTGGGAGCAGATTTACAGCAAAATCTTGCCTTTCTTTTTTCTTCTTGGCAAACCTCTGGTTACATAACAGCAAGGAAGTTTGACTAAACAAATGCTTTGGATTGTCTTACTGAGGAAATGTTAGCAACAAATAGATGTACAAGTTTTATTCCTTAGACATCATAACTTTGGGCAGTAGGCACTAAAATTGTATTATTTATAAGCAGAATCAACAATAGGTCATTCAGAATAGCAAAACATATTTTAAATAAACTTAGGTTCAAAAATAAGTGGTAACTATGAGGATATTAGAATAACAGTTTGATAAAAATGAAATAAGTAAATCTGTATCAAAATCATTTACCTAGCCTACAGACTGCAAGGTACTCACCAATAATAACTCCAAAAATCATTTTTCAAGAGATTAAATAATTTACTTCTTTGCAACCCTAACATTAATGAACATATCTCATTAATGAAACTGACCTATTAAATGAACCCTTTTATTATTTATTCTACCTTTAGAGTAGTTTGCATGAATAAGTTTAAATATGAAGATCCCTTTGCCTCATTTGATTTGTAATTTAAGAGTTTTCTCATAAATTCAACCTTTAGAGTAGTTTGCATGAATAAGTTTAAATATGAAGATCCCTTAGCCTCATTTGATTTGTAATTTAAGAGTTTTCTCATAAATTCAACAAACTGCGTTTACTTATTGCTATGTGTTTGGTATTACGTCAAATGCTGAGAATACAGAGAAGAGTAAGACAAGATATCTAAACTCAAAATGCTTGAATTTTAAAAGAAGACATAGATGAGAACTAACATGCATAATGAACTATTATAGGTGTAAACCAGATAGGTTGTGATGATCTCTATTATAAGCTGAATGTGTTTATTCCTGATTTCAAATTATATTACAAAGCAATAGTAACCAAAACAACATGATACTGGCATAAAGACAGACATACAGACTAATGAAACAGAATAGATAGCCAAGAAATAAACTCATAATATATGTTCAACTAATTTTTGACAAGATTGCCAAGGATGCATAAAGGGAAAAGGATAGTTTCTTCAATAGATGGTGTTAGAAAAACTAGATATTCACATACAAAAAATAAAATTGGACACTTATCTTACACCATACACAAAATATCAGCTCAAAATGTATTGAAGACCAATTGACCTGAAATTGTAACACTACTAAAGGAAAAATAAAGGAAAACCTCCTTAATACAGGTCTTGACAATTTTATATTTTAATAAACCCCCACAAGCATAGGTTATACAAGTAAAAATAAATAAATGGCACTACATCAGACTAAAAAGTTTTGGTACAACAAAGGAAACAATCAACAAAATAGAAGGCAACCTATGAATTGGTTAAAAAAAAATACTTACAAGCAATATATCTGATAAAGAATTAATACCCAAAATGTATTAGGAACGTAAACAACTCAATAGATTTTTTTTTTAATGGGCAAAGGAGTATAATAGACAATTTTTCCAAAGAAAGTATACAAATGACCAAGAGGTATATGAAAAGGCATTCAACATCACATCACACCTGTTAGAATGTCTATTATAGAAAAGACAAAAGATAACATGTTGATAAGAATGGAGAAAAAAAGGAAACCAAAGTACACTGTTAGGTGGAATGTAAATTAGTACAACAATTATGGAAAACAGTATGGAAGTTCCTTAATAAATATAGAACTACCATAAGAACCAGCAATCCAGCCGGGCTTGGTGGCTCAGCCTGTAATCCCACGCCTTTGGGAGGCTGAAGTGTGTGGATTGCCTGAGTCCACGGGTTCGAGACCCACCTGGGCAACGAGACCTCATCTCTACAATAAATAAAAAAATCAGCCGGGCGTGGTAGCGCATGCCTGTAATTCCGGCTACTCGGAAGGCTGAGGTGAAAGGATGGCCAGAGCCCAGTGGGTAGAGGCTGTGGTGGCCGGGAGCGGCCACTGCACTCCAGTCTGGGTGACGGAGTGAAACTCCAACTCAAAAAAAAAAAAAAAGAACCAGCAATCCCACTTCTGTGTATGTATCTGAAGGAAAAGAAATTAGTATTTTGAAGAGACATCTGCACTCTCACACTCATAGCAACACAGGGCCACATGAACGTATTCACAGTAGCCAAGGCATGGAGGCAATAATTGTCTGCTAAGAGACACACGGATAGAGAAATTGTGGTATATACATATACAATATAATATTATTCAATCTTAAAAAGAAAGAAACCATGTCATTTATGACAAAATGGATAAGCCTGGGGGACATTATGTTAAGTGAAATAAGCCAGACACAGAAAGAAACACTGCATACTCTCATTCCCTTGTGGAATCTAATAAGATTGATCTCAAAGAAGCAGAGAATAGAATGATGGTTACCAGGGGTGGGATGGAGGGAGGGGGAAATGGGAATATGTTGGTCAAAGGGTACAGAGTTTCAGTTATGTTGAGGAATAAATTCTAGAGATCTAATGTACAGTTTGATGATTATGGTTAATAATAAATGTGTTGTATGCGAGGGACCCAATAAACTCCAGAATTTATTTATGACAGTTTTTATATTAATTCTTACATGTTTAAATTTCAGCTATCTTCAAAGTATTTGATGCTATACACCTATTGGGACACATTTTTCACTGCTCCAAAAAGTTTTTGAAGTTGTCAATTTTGACACCTTTTAGTGTTTCTGCAATTATTGTTTCACCTCTTCCACGTGGGCAAAACGTTTCTCTCTGAGGACTTTTTTCATCCAGGGAAATCAAAAACATATCGCTGAGGGCCAGATGGATAAATATGGAGGATAGGGTATGTGGGTCACACCATTTTTGGTCAAAAACTGATGAACACTCCGTGCAGTGTGGGTAGTTGCACTTGTAAATCACCCATCATGAAATGGGCAAACATGTTGAAATAATCTCCAAAAAAGAATTCACTGAAGAATGCTGCCTCTCACAACAACACTAGCTGGTACACTGATACCAATGGTTTCCTAGAACACTTACCTAGGGGGGAAATGTGTACTACAAAGGGCCTGCTCTCCAAAAAATAATTCTGTTTTTTTGGGGGTCCTCCTCATATACTTGAAGTGTACTAAGTGAATAGATCTTAAGTATTTTCACCAAATACATAAAAATGGCAGCTTTGTGAGATGAATATGTTAATTAGCTTTCCAATAGTAATCAATTTACAATGTATGTTAAAACACTACATTATACATCTTAAATATATATGATTTTTATTAAAAATTTTTAAAAAACCAAATTGAATGTGCTTGGCCTTACAGTTATTTGTGACTTCATACAAATAATCCACTGGACAAAGAATGTGCTTGGGTCATATACAATTGGGACTGGGGCAATTGACCGTTAGGGAAAGGGCTTGATATAGAACCATTCTCCAGTGTCTAACTGTGGTAAGCACAGCCTATCCCAGGTTTATCCAGTACTTAATTTTGAAAAGAGCATGATTGGGTAAAATACAGGGCATAAGTGATGTTTAGGGAAACAGCATATTATTAACACATCTCTACAAACCACTCAGAGCTAATATCTAGAGAATGAGGGATGAGGATTTCAGTTTCAAATGAATTTGAACCAAAGTGGGATCATCACACCACTCAATCAGCACCATTTGGTATATGTTGTGTAGAACACTCATTGTAGGAAAGTCTCCTTGGAGTATCATTGGAAGAACCTCCTCATCACGATGAAATAATCAGATGTCAGTGACTGCGGCTGGTACATACAGAAAAAAATAACTTATAGTCACTGAGCCATATGAGACTTGAGAGGAGGTTGATTTCAGGGAGAAAGGAAGAGGTTAAATGTCTGTAGGTATCATGGGGAGGTAATATTGCATACAATTTTAGTTTGGTGAGTTGTGACTGTCAGTAATGTTAGGGTTAGGGTACCTGCATAACAGCTAAACATGGCCATAGAAATGCACTACATTCTAATTACATTGATTTGAACTTTTGACCCAAACATTCACAGCACAGGACTTGAAATTCTTTTCCTTTTTAATTTTTATTTCAGCAATTTTGGGGGGCACAAATAGTTTTATTCTGGGCTTTAAGTGTACCCATAACCCCCACCTGTGCACTTAGGTGGTCTTTTGATCCTTTCCCTCTTCTCTCTCCCCTTTCTGAGACGCCAGTGTCCATTGTACCATTCTCTAATGTCTTGGCATATCTTTAGTTCAGCTCCCACTTGGAAGTGAGAACATGTGGATTTTTGGTTTTCAGTTCTGGTCAGTTCACTTAGGATGATGTTCTCCAGCCTTAAGTCAGCTTCAGCACCACCAGAGGGCGGTAAAATAATAAGAGGCCCAACTTCCTTAAAAATAAATAGGGCAAATAAGTTTTATTAAAATAAATCATATGCAACTATTAATAACAATGTGGCAGAACAAATTTTTCTAGCAATGACAGAACTAGGAAGGAGAACATACATTATTATATTTAAAAAGTGGACTACGAGAGAATGTGAAGTGTGATTAGTTTTGTTTCGTTTGTGTATCATATGTTCAAATATAACTCAGAAGACATGCATCAAAAGAACTGCAGTACTGATTTCTCTATGAGGGAATCACATGATCTTTCTGTCTTATTTTATTTTTGTTCATATACATTTTCTAATGTTTTTACAATGAGCATGCATTACACAGATCAGAAGAAAAACAGTAACATCAACAACAAAAATAATCCATTGTTTTGTTTCTGTGTTTTATCTTCTGGTCTTGTGTCTTTTAAGAGTGGGAATCTATGATCACTCTCTACAGCAAAATGTCATTAGTGTCAGCAGCTAAGTGAGTCCTAATGTCGTGTTTCAAACTAATGCATGAAAATAGCAGCCTTTTCCCTTTCCCTTTTCCTTCTTCAATTATACTTCTCAAGCCTCGTGCTTCTCAAACCCCTTTTATCCTCCCCACCCTCACATGAAGTCATAGTAACCAATCTCTGATGTTAGTAACATTCAGTAGTCACCAAACAAAAGAGACTTCAGGAGCTCAATAACCAGCAACCATTTTCCTATTTTTACCTTGGGAGTGTCACCATCATGTAATAATTATTGGACAGAGCAGCAGTGTGTGACTCTGGGTGTGCGATGAAGACCCTGGCAGACAAAGGAAGAATCCAGCATTTTAAATAATAGTAAAGATGATGGAATATTTAAGAAATATTTAATTTCTCTTATGAGAAAGTGAGTGAAATTAAGAAGCCAAGCTAAAGTGGAAGAAAAGTGTGATTCCCTGTAGGCTAAAAACTAATGTAGATACAGGGATAAGGCAGTTGGTTTTCTTCTTCATTTTAATGAAATTCATCTGGTCTTTATTCTCCATGGACCTGGCATTTTTAAAAATGAAAGTAAAACTTTCAAGTTCAGCAGAAAACGCTTTTTTCATAACACATTAAACTACTTTTTTGCATTTTTTAAGTCACTCTGAGTAATATTTTCTTCTGAAAAACAACAAATGGTTGTTTTATTAAGACATATGAATCCTTTTTAACAGATACGTTAGGAATCCATTTTAGAGAGGACAATTGTCATTTTTTCCCTAATTCTATGCGTATGTAAATTTTATCTCTGTGATTCATATTCATGGAGGTTTCCCTGGAAAGAATATTTTTTCAGCTGCGTAATGATGGCATGTGAAGTATCTTGAAGTATCTGAGATTTTAGCGAAGACAGTAGTGATTATTCCCATTTAGGGTAAAATAGAGAGACCAAAGTTAACAAAAATTGTTTGGTTCTTTGGCTTTTTCTACCTATCCAAGTATTAAATTAAATTTGGGTTGATAGGTGACACCCTTTTGCATTAAAATGCTATATGCTACCTACTTTCTCATCAATAAGATATTAAGGTTTTCTTAATTTAGTTTTAATTTTCAAATTCATTTCATGAATATATTAGCTAGTATATTTCATATGGAAAATATAGACTAGTGAGCAATCCCTCCAACATAATTGTGGTTTCCTTTTAATATATTTGATTTAGGTTTTTGGCATACATCTCATTTAATCTTTATATCTGTTTCATAGATGAATGAAATGAGATTTGGTGAAACTAATTCATTTGCAGCTTTGCACAGTAAGTTGCAGGGAAGAACCAAATCTCTAGTTCAGATCAGTGTGATTTTGAGCCTGTTTATTTTACCCTATTACAAATAGGTGTTTAAATTTTATATATTTTTCTTTATTTTTTTAAATTTTATTTTAAAGATGTGGGTTACATTTCAGGGTTAGTTATACAAATGTTCATCATGCAGTTACCCTTGTTGATGAAGTGTGACCCTCCCTTCCTTGGCAGCTTCCCTCAACTGCCAATCCCACCCCCTCCTTCTCTAGCAGTTTCCCACTATTGCCAATCCCTTTCTTATAGTATTATGATAATTGTTCAAGGTCCACTTATAAATGAGAACATATAGTACTCTGTTCTTTGTTTCAGTGACAGATCATGCACTATAATTGACTCTAAAACCATCCAAGTTGCTGCAAAGTTCATGTGTTTGTCCTTTATGGCTGCATAATATTCCATTGTGACATATGTATCACATTTAAAAATCTAGTCAAGCTTCAATGGGCAGCATGGTTGGGTCCATGTTTTTGCTATTGTGAATAAAGCTGCAACAAACATGTGACCAGGATCTTTTTTGTAGAATGGTTTGCATTCCTCTGGATATATTTCAAGTAGGGGAATTGCTGGGTCATATGGAACATCAATTTCTAGTTCTTTCACAAATCACCACACTGTCTTCCAAAGAGGTTGCACTAGTTTGCATTCCCACCAGCAGTGTAGAAGTGTTCCTTTTTCTCCACTTCCTTGACAGCATCTGTTGTTTGTTTTGTTAATGATGGTCATTCTTACTGGGTTAGGTGGTATCTCAATGTGGTTTTGATTTGCATTTCTCTGATGATTAGTGAGACTGAGCACTTTTTCATGGTTCTGTTGGCGGCCCGTATATCTTCTATTGGTAAGTGTCTATAAATTTTATATTAAATGATAACTTTTTTATCTGCACAATATTCTTGAAAAATACATCTCAAAAACAGTAAGAACTCTCAATAAAATATAGAAAGAAAAAATATGGAATTTAAAATCATTAATGGAAATTAAGAAAAGCTTTCCCACATTCTAGTTATTTATCCATTTCTCCTCCCTTTCATGCCTTGTATGAATGTTTTCTTTTATCTTTTGGTAATGAACATCAACAACCTTAATTCCCAACAACACAATAAAATACATGTATACACACTCACACAGACATTCATTATCTCTATAAACTTGATGGGCTACATATCCATTGCTGTTTCACAAACTGGCAATAGTAAGGATAAATGGTTGAAAACAGTAGCTTTTCTTGTACAAATATAATCATTTCTTTAACTTATGAATTTTCAATTTGGCCAAGACTCAACAAGCATGACTTGTTTATGCTCTCCATAACATCATCTGAATGAGTCCCACTAGGGATAGAAGAGCCACTTCTAAGATGACTGACAATTCAGTGCTCAATGGGAAAAAACAGGCAAATCATGGCTGGAGGATAGGAGACTTGGCTCCTGCCCACGTGAGCCTTTCCCTGTGAGCATCTCTATGGGTTGCTTGGGCTTCCTCAAAGCCTGATGACGTGGGTTTCAGGTGTGAACATCCCCAAAAATCCAGGAAGAAACTATGTTAACCTTTATGACCATCCTTGGAAGTCACAGTGTCACTTCTGTGGTAGTAACCGTACAGTTATGTGACCAATCAGATTCAAGGGAAGATACACAGACTCCACTTCCAAAGAGATGAGTGTCAGAATCACCTTGTAGAAAAGAGTAAGTGTGGCAGTATTATGGCCACCTTAACAAAATACCATCTTCCACAATTATTGTTGCCAATTCTCTTTAGTGAGAGAGGTAGTATATGCCTTGTATTTGCTGGTTATGGTGATGCCAATTGGGCATCAGGAAGTATGTGCAAGTAAAATGAAATAAAAGTTTTTGCTGCTGGTTCTGACTGAGTTTTAAACAAGAAAATGAAAGCAGCAGTTACCAAAGACAATCTAAGATGGACTTTATGTTCATCACAAGCATTCTGCTATAAAATCAAGTTCTCCCTGGGTGCACATCTAGCAGTATATATACATATTTTAAAGCATCTGGTTGAAGGTTGCATGTTTTTATGTTTCCAACAGTACATGTGTTACTCTATAAGGAATGTGCCTATGGACTATATTAATTTACTAAAATAACTTTTTGGCAAATGTTACTTAAAATTATAATTTTTCTTTTTAGGATAGTGTTGAACGATTTCAGACTGATTTCATTATGCTCTGCTCAGCACCCAATGCACTGCCTTGAAAACCTGGGTGCTTAATAATGTGATTCGATGATGAGTTCCTATTAAAAACCCTTCATGGAATTCAAAATACTTCACCAAATGATTTGGGTTACAACATTTGACTAAAGTCTTTTTCCCTATTAATTATTTAATAATTATTTATTGAGGATTTACATGGCCATAGTTTTTAATCATGGACTATGGGTGCAGTAAAGAGGGAATATAATAACACTTGATCTTTTATTTTTATTATGTAAGGTACAAGGCAGATGATATAATTTAAATCTACTTAGTCAACTTAAATATATACAAGCCTGGGCACAAAGTCTGCACATTTGGTCTTTGTGAGAAGGAGCAAGATGTTTATCTCTTTGGAATATAGATAAGATAGTCTCTACACAAATGATCAATTCAGCAAACATTGCTCCACAATTAGCCAAATGTCTCCTAAAATATCCTTCTAGGCCAGGCACAGTGGCTCACACCTGTAGTCCCAGCACTTAGGGAAGCTTGCCGGAGACCAGCTCCAGCCGGGTTCAGGGTACCCCAAAGGTGGAGATGGCATTGGTGATTGGGGGGGAAGAAGAAAGAGAGAAAGAGAGAGAGAGAAAGAAAGAGACTTGGACTCCAGTCTAGTGCAGAAGCGATGTGTGTTATTGGGAATTAAACGGGTCTTTTATACACAAAGTCAGATGTGGGAGGGGTGTCCCCCACCCACCAGAAACCTTAATCCATGAAAACTTAATCAATGATTGCCTTTACACCCTTTTCATATGATAATCTTAAAATCCCATAACAAAGGAAAACCTAATCCGCGACTGACATATTCTATAA
>NW_007233885.1:0-18546 GCF_000164805.1 Carlito syrichta | reverse complement strand
ATTCCAGGTTATACAATTCTATAGAAGCTTAAGTATTTACTTTACAAACGAAAAGTGGCCCATCCCAGAATGTTTGGAATGTGGCCCAGTCCAAAGTTCACAGTGGGCTACCTGCAAGTAACCTAGCTGCATTCTTTCAACAAAATGGCTGTCTTCTAAAACTGTATTCTACAATTTACACCTTCAATAAATCCTAAGATCATGACCCAGAAGCCTGTGACCAATACTAAGGCTCTTAGATGTGACACGAGTTTGAATTATAAGTTGTGTGAAAGCCAAAACTGCAGTTTGCGGAAGAATGGGAGCAATGAGCTTCTGAAGTTAGCTTGTGTTGGTCCTGATCTCAGAGTTTCTATGTTTTGCGCTCACGGGAGCTTAATCTGGTTAGTGCTGAGTAGAAAGGGGGAGGAAATGGGGTCAATAGCTCCCAAACGCGTCCTAGTGATCTCGGGGTCAATGGCCCTTCCTCTGCTCCCTAACGCTCAGTGGGCCTCCGTGGCCGGCTCCCAACAGAAGCTGAGATGAGAGAATTGCTTAGGCAATATAGTGAGACCTCATCTCTACACAAAGAAAAAACAATTAGCCAGTCACAGTTGGAGGACTGAGGTAGAAGGATTGCCTGAGAACAGTAGATCCAGACTGCTGTGGACTGTGATCCTGCCACTTCACTCCAGCATGAATGACAGAATGAGACTCCGACTCAAAAAAAAATTCCTTTTACATCCATCTCAGGGAGTCTCCTCTGTTATTCTTGTCACAGTTATGTTTTCTGTGTGTATTTCTCAATTCTGAAATATATTTTTAGAATATAAAATTACTGTGATCACTTGGAGAACTTTAATTTTTCTTTCATTTATCTATTAAAGGTGGACTTGGGCAGCAAACTGAAATGGAAGATTAGTTATGAGAGAAGCTACTGTATATTTAAATAACTACTTTCCTCACTGTTTGAAATACTTGTTTTCCCACATATCACATAGAGATCAGACCTGCTTAGGTCACTGAGAGTGCCTGTTATAAATTATTATTTCCTTATGGGAGATTTTCTAGAACATACGCCTGATTCCATGAAGAGTATTAACCTGAAAGCCATAAGATTGCGTTTCTTTAGTTATAGATTAAATGTTTATATTTTCACCAGTCAGGCACTGACTCTTTTTTTTCGTTCCCCAAGATAGATTCACATTTTGAATTTCTAATGAAATTAAACTGTATACTTCATTCCTTTTTCCAGGGATCTCTTTCTTTAATTCAAAGAAGAGGGGTGTGTAGCAGGTCTATCTCGAATCCTTGGCCTGCTGGTGGCTTGGCTTCCCTGTGCCTGGGGCCAGTGGCCAGGTGCAGCAATTGGGCATATCCACACTCTTCTCCCTATACAGGTGCTGCCCTCTCAGGGAGGGTCCTCTGGGAGAGGCCAGGTCACCTTAGTGGTGTCAAGTGAACTGGCTATTTATTTTGCCTCATTTGATATACTAAGAAAAATCTTCATTTCTTCTGAAAGCATATTCATTTTTGCTCTAACTAAAATATCAATAAATTATATTTTTATTTTCTTTTAAATTGATTACTAAATGAACATTACTATACATATCTAGACATACAGGTATTGTTTTGGTACAATTCTGTGTCCTCCTTTAAATGTGCAATTATTAATGGCTTCTAAATTTTCAGTGGGAAAACATTCATGTAACTAGGTGTTAGGTAAGATTAATATTCCTTTTCCTGGGTTGTAATAAGTTATTTTATTCAAATATAATTTTTTTTCCCTGAAACTCACTTGAATTGCTCTTCAGTTATAAGTAAAGTTAAAATCTGTTTGATTTTGTAATGATTCAGTTCAACCCGAGATGATAGAATTAGAGCCTTCATTTTATAATTTAATTGATTTGTTAATAAAACACGTAGGTTACTGAAACTTGTGTTGCTGTTGCTGCATGTTGAGTTGTCTACTGCTGTCCTGAACAATCTACATGAACTAAAAAGGTCTCCTGACTTTGATGGAAACACAAGGTCTCCTAGTAAATTAACCAGGCTAAAGGAACTGTTATTAGGGTGATAATTTTACTGGAGAGGGGAAATGGGTGTACTGGCATTTAAGATATAAAAAAAGGGAGACTTGTGTGTGAATTTATTTCTTGCACTTAATAAATTATCACTATACTAAAATTCACTTGTAGGGCAGAAATTTGTTTATTCTGCCCTCTCTTTTCTGAATCCACCTATCCCTCTACCTTTCCAAATCCTACCAATCAACGAGCTAATGATTCAGCTTTTCTTGTTCTCTGGAATAATCACAAAGCACTGACATACGCACTAGATTCCTTACTGTCGTCACAGATTATTTCGAAATAATTGGCAATAAGTATACCAGATGTTTAAATTGCTTACTAATGGTTTAGAATTGAAAAGGAAATTGTGTTGACTCTCTGACCTTGTATTACTCCTGATGATTGTGAGAATGAAATATTTGAAAACTATTGATTTACTGTTACCAGGAAACATCACACAAAATAAGTCTTCTATTCCTGGAAGAGGAACTGACCTGAAACTAAAAATTATATCAAAGAATATTAATCTCTTCAAAGAGTAATTAGTGTGGAAGAGTATAAATTGATATTTATTATCATACAAGCTGTTGTCCTTATACTGCTTGTAGTTTTCTTATAGTCACAACTCTTAAGAAATATGACTCATCATTTTCTTCATGTTTAAATGCTGTGTAAATAACATATTTTATTAATTTTTCAATTTCTAACTTTTAGATAATTCCATTTTAAAAATTTATTCTAAAAGTATTAAGCAATCCAATAATCTCGAAAATTTTCTTCTGCTTTCATTTTAGCCTTTGGTTTCATGTATGAGAAAGTGACTTGTTTTTGCTTAGGACCATATTAACGGACAACAGTGGTCTCTTTTGTCTTAGTCAAATCCATCGACAAGTTTTGTAAGAAGATGCAGCCTAGTCAATTGCATCTATTAAAGTTGTCCTGAAATGTGAAATTGGAGGAGTTGCTCACATTTGACTAGGAACAGTGAAAAGGTAACCATATTTCAGGGTGTTATTTCTCACCTGGAATTCAAATATAAACTAGAAAACACTGTGGTCCCAGCTACTTGGGTTGCTGAGGCAGGCAGATATCTTGAGCTCTTGGATTCAAGTCCATAGTGTAGCATAATTGTGTCTGTGAGTAGCCATTGCACTCCAGCCTGGGCAACATAACAAGATGCCCTATGTAAAACAAAACAAAACAACAACAACAAAAACTTAAAAATAAAATAAATTTAAGAAAGAAACTACAAAAGCAGAAAAATATGGTCAATAGTTTTCATTTCTGCCTTTATAAAATATCTTTTTTTAACCTTGTAAGTTTTCCTAAGAAATACTAATTGGATAAAATATGGCTATTAAAGGATGACTGAATTATTTTATTCTTTTTCAGAGCTTTGTATTAATATCTCAAATCAGATAAGAAGTCATGTAGCAAAATGAGTTTTAGCAAGATGTGGTATATGTTTTAGAGGAATACTATAACATCCTTGAGGTAATGTTCATCTTCATTCTGATGTGGGAGTTGTCTTTTTAATTTGATTTTTATTTACCATTAAAATAAATGTTAGTGTTATACAAAATATTTGACATTAGCCACACTTGCATTCATTAATTTTGTTTTATTTAGAGTTATGAACACTGAACTTGGGAATAAAAATATATTTCAATTTGACTCAAAATAATGTAAGGATTTTCTATCAGTTTCCTTTTGGTTACCTTGTGCCTACCCAGTGTGGTTTGTAGCATTTCACACATTAACTTTTTAAATCCCAATTAGCATTGTGAGAAACAAACAATGGCAATCTCATTAGAGACGAGGAAACAAAGAAGATTACTAACTTGCTCACCCCTGGTCACTCAAGTCAGTGGCAAAAGTAAAATATGAATCCAGGCCCCACTCCAGAATGCTTGCTTTCCAGTGTTAAATAGGGTCGCCTCAGAGTGCTGAATAATTATAGCTACAAATTTTTTAGTTCCTATTACATGGTCAGAAAATGTAATTTCTCTGCAATGCTCACTTAATCCTCATAGCAAACCTCCAAGATAAGAAAATTAACTTGCTCCTTAAAGATGAGAAAATATTGGTTGAGAATACTGAATAACTTTCTCATTTGCACAAATTTATGCTATCAGGTGCCAAACCTAGACTAGAAATCATTGGGTTAAGTTACCCTTAGGCCTTAGATGCTTCACAATTATTCCAAAAGTTTAGAATGTTTCTATTATTTTGCTTTTTAAAAAGTTACTGTGCAAGTGATAAAATTGAGGTGAACAGACATCAGCAAAAAGAGAATGAGGAGAAATGTAAGCTATTACTTATTACAAACTATATGAAGGACAAACTTTTGAGTAACTGCAGATTGTTGCCAAGAACAACATCACACACTCAGACATAAAAGCAATGTTGTGAATTTTGATAATTTAATAATCTTAGCATCCATTTTGAATAAAGGTTTGACTTTCTCATACCCGAATCAGAGTTCAGTCACCCTTGAAACAATTTCCAGTTCTGTACCACACCCAAATGACTTGGTGACCAGAGATAAAAAATTTAAAAGCATCTCGCCTGCCTAGTTGACTGGGTTCCCTGTTTCCTCTAGTCTTAAAAAATTATCTGGTAGTCTGACCAGAACCTCAGTTCTGTAGGGTCTGAGCCCTTGGTCCCCATGCCACACAACTGTTGTGTTAGCCGATTTACCATCAATATTGGTTAAAAGAGTAGTCAGAAAGGTCCAGATAGATCGCCTGTCACTAAATCTATGCCTCATTGGCTCTATTTTGTTACAACAGCAATATTTTCTTCCCATGATGAGGGTTAACCACCCTTGCCATGATAGTGTGTCATTTCCTTGTCTGCTACTTACAGAGCAAAAAGAGTTTCAGCTCTTGGCAACATGGTAACATGGTCCTCTTGCAACATTTGGTTTGGCTTATGTTTAATCATATAACATTCAGATTTACAGTAGATTGCAACTAGCTTTATTCAACCTGTTGACTTGGAAAGCTAAATAGAAGTAAGCTTTTTTTTCTATGCAAAATTTTTAGTTTGATTATGTCCCAGAGTGAACAGAAAGCCTACTGAAAAGGGAGAAAATATTTGCAAATTATGCCTCAGACAAAGAGCTTATATCCAGAATCTACAAGGAAATCAAACAACTCAACTCAAGCAAACAAACAAACATATAACCATATCAAAAACCGGACGAAGGACATGAATAATTGCTTTCCAAAGGAAGACGCACAAGCCATCAACAAACCTTTGAAAAAAATGTTCAACATCACTAATCATCAGAGAGATGCCAATTAAAACCACAATGTGATGTCACCTCACACCACTCTGACTGGCTATTATGCAAAAATCAAAGAGCAACAGATGTTGGTATGGTTGTGGAGAAAAGGGAATGCTCATTATCTGTTGGTGGGATTGTAAATTTGTTCTACTGCTCTGAAAACAGTATAGAGATTGCTCAAAGAATTAAACATTGAATTACCATTTAATCCAGCAATCCCACTACTAGGGATCTACCCAAAGGAAAAGAAAGCATTATATGAAAAAGACACCTGTATTTGTATGTTCATTGCAGCACTATTCACAATAGCAAAATCATGGAAACTACCAAAGTGCCCACCAACAAATGAGTGGATATCGAAATGTGGTATATATACACCATGGAATACTAAGCAATCATAAAAAAAAGAATGAAATCATGTTATTTGCAGCAACATAGATGGAGCTGGAGATTGTCATCCTAAGTGACCTGACTCAGAAGCAAAGTGAAAAACCACATGTTCTCACTTATACGCAGGAGTTAGTGGTCACAAAAAAGGAAATAATAAACACTGAGCACACCAATAAGAGGGGAAGTGGGGAAGAAGGTTAAGGTGTAGAACTTACCTATCTAGTACAGTGTTCACCATCTGGGAAATGGGTCACCTGAGACTCAATCCCTACCACTGCATAATGTGTCCACATAACGAACATGCATGTGTACCCCCTGAATCTCAAATGAAAATGAAAAAAAGTAGAAGTCAGCTCATGACGGGCAGTTCTGACTGGTTTGTCACTTGGCATCCCATGTTCAAGAACTCTACTTCAATCAGGGCCTAGTAGCATGCCAGATGTGTCTTGTCAAAAGTGTAGCATCATTCTTTATCAGTGGTGTGGCTAGTGCTTCAGAAACCTCGGAGACTGGGTTGTGACTTTCCCATGAGAGCTTTGAATGAATTCCATGTAGTATGTTCTCCTAGCACTGATGCCTCTAATACAGTGGCTCTCAACCAAGATGAGTTGCCATTTAGGGTACATTTGAGGATGTCTGGAGATATTTTTGGTCATCACAACCTGGGAGGAGGGTGATACCACCATATAGTGGGTAGAAGCCAAGGATGCCACAAATCATTGATAATGCTCAGGGTAGTCCATCCACAACTAAGAACTGGCCAGCTGAAGTGTTAATCATACTCAGGTTGAAAAACTCTGCTCTTATGCCATAGAGACTACCAATTTTTATGACTAAAAGTTGAGTACCACTTTCACTGTGGACAAATCTGGACTTGTGGCAGATACTTGTGACTCTGGGTCCCACACAAAGCTAGCAGTCCTTTGTGACATCTGTTGAGTCAGTGGAGAAGGACCCTCGGTTTTGGATTTGCTGCCTTCCTAACCCCAAGAGGTCTGCCACATGCTATGATTCCTTCTTTGTTGCGTGAGACAGAAATGACTGAAACTTTATTTAACGTAGACAGTCATTATTCTCTTAAAAATTATACAATGAGAAAAGATCTTTTACGTTTCCTACATATTTATCTTTTTTGGCACTCTTAATTCCTTTATGTAGACTCAAATTTCCATCTGATATAATTTTCCTCCTACCTGAAAAGCTTATTTTGGCATTCCTTGTGGAATAAGTTTGCTAGCAATGAATTCTCTGGAGTTTTGTTTATTTAAATATATTTCAATTTGACTTGATTATTGAAGACTTTCTCTGCATATATATATAATTCTAAGTTAAAATACTTTTATTACATTCAAAAGATATGATTTATCATTTAGCATTCTTTTAGTTTGAATGTGTTCTGATAAGAAGTCCGTAGTAATTATTGTCTCTCATTAGCTAGATACATGTCTATTTTTCTACTGGAGGACTTTAAGTTTTTCTTTACTGTTCAGTTTTTTGGGCATTTACAAATTACCTGAAGCCATTATAGAGAACATAATGGCTGTGGGCAAGAACAAAAGTGATTTAGTGATGCTACTGAATTCTCAAACATTAAAAAAATGCAATTCAATAAATATTCAAACCTATAATGGAACTTTCCTGAAGTAAAGACAGACTTGAATCTAAAATCAGGAAGTCCTATAACCTGACATGAGACAAACGTGGGCGTAAGAATTCTGAAACAGAGCTGTCAACAAAAAGACATGTCTTGTTTAGATTTTAAGAAATTCAAATATTGGATGAAATATTAGCATGGCTTCAGATTTCTCCAAAATAGCTTTTCATTCAAATCTCTAAGGAAAGTATGCCTAGAGAGTTTTAATGTGAATACCAATAATCCTTTGCATATAAATTCAAAAGATATTCTTTTTCGAGTTTTAAAGATTTTAGAGGAGACTTGATAGCATTGCCTGTAAAATATAATAATGTGATGACTGATGGAAAATATTACATGATTTTATATAGAGAGGACTTAGGGTAAATAATTGTAAAAAGTATTATCAGGTAATACAATGTAAACACTATAAATAATGCAAGCAAAATAATGATATAAATAAAATTAGCTTTTTATTTTTTGAGTTGGAGTCTCACTCCATCATCCAGGCTGGAGTGCATTGGTACGCTTACAGCCATCCCAGTGCTCACCTGCTGGGCTCAGATGATCCTACCACCTCAGCCTTCCAAGTAGCCAGAACTACAGGTACCTGCTACAACACCTGGCTAAGTTTTTGATTTATTGTAGAGACGAGGTCTTGCCAAGTTGCCCAGGCTGTTCTCAAACCCCAAACTAGCATTTTGAATTGAGGAAAGGTTGAAAGAAGTATAAATGTTTCTCTATTTATTATGGCAGGAAGCTGGTTGCTAAATAGTGCCTAAAATTAAAGATTTCAATATTTTTATTTTTTTGGTAATAACCTTTTTAACTCTAAAGAGCTCCACTAATGACTAATATTTTACTTTATTAGAACTAAGACTCCCTTAATTATGAGGTGCACTATCATTTTATGTGCCACTAATGAAGAAAACTAAGGGCCACAAATAAACCAGGACATATTATTAAGATGTCCTTGACTATAAGAGACATTCTGATTTCAAAGAGCTTAAAATGTGAAGAAACAAAAATCTTTAATTGATGTAAAAATTCTTTTGATGAAGAAAATTTAGCTGAAGTTCAAAAATTCCCTTTGTTCCAAGTTAATGTCGATATTATATTATATTAGTAGCCTTAAATGTAAGCTCTTATTTAAAATAGCACTGTATATTCTTCATTATTATAAAATATATCCATGTAGCCAATAAAGACTTGTACTCCTAAAGCTATTTAAGAACAAAATTAAATTAAATAACATTGCATAATGCTATTTATATTTATTCATATACTTCCACATGTTAAACTCACTCCTTCCTTCCTTCCTTACTTCTCTGCCCATCCATTGACTTTTCCATTTCCACATATATCTCTAGCCGCAGAAAAATGTGTGTTAATTGTCTTTATCACATAGACACCAATATTGTTGTGTGTGCCTGTATCTACCATATTTATGTGTGTATACAGTTTTTGTTTCTTTTGTTTGTTTCTTCCTTGAAATGTTTGTAACAAACAGCTACCAAATTTTCAAAAATAGAATTATTCTTAGAAAAATTACTTTCTATACAGAAATAACAATGTTAAAATATGTGCTGCCATTTTTCTCACAAGACTTTATTGCATTTTCGACCAATTGCAGAGATTGTGTTCTGATTTTAATAGGTGTGATTCCTGCATATCTAGTTTGGTGTCCAGGCAATTTCTTTTGCTTTTTAAATTCATTTTCATACACACACACACACACACACACACACACACACACACACATACTCACATTATTTTTCACTGACTTATATCTGGAAAATCACTGTGGAACAATCCTCAAAAAGCTGCAAAGAAGTAGCTGAATATAAAGCAGAATGTTTTCAGGCTGCTGAAATGCTGGTGGACATTTTTATTGGTTTATCTTCTTGCTGATAGATTGAGTTGCTCAGTCATAAGGCAGATCATAAGGGTCTCTGATCCAGATTCGTCAATCAATTTACCACCTCAGAGAAATGCATGTCATGTGAATGTTGTCACTGATAGCTGAAGTATGATAAATGGATTCTATGAGTAATAAACACATTTTAATTACGAGTAAAGAAACCAGTGATTAAGTAATTCTAGGTGTGTATAAATAACTTTAAATTTGGACTAAACCAAGAGGGTCAGGAGGGAAAAGCTTAAAATTCTACTGCTGTCACTTATTAAGAATGTGTCACTGGATAATCGTTTAACTTCTCCAAACATCAGTCTTTTTGTCTATAAAGTATCTTGTGAAGAATAAATGATAAAATGTATGAAAGCATTAGCAACGTTATTTGTTTTACATGCATTTACTTACCTAGTATGTACCATATATATTGACTTCTGTCTGAATGAATCAAAAGCGATATCATTTTCTCAGTTCACTAAAGTAGCAAAATGGACAAAGAAAGGCAATACAATTATCTCAGCATTGACAGGACTGTCATGCGAGGCAAGGGACTCAGTAATGTCCCCACCTTGAGAAAGATGGAGCAGCGGAGGGAGTAGGGACTGCCCCCAGTGGGGAACTGTACTCATTCTCTTGGGGACACCATCTCCACCAGCCCTGTGGCATTTATAGGCCTTCAGATGCTAGCTTATGACCTGCTCAGAATTGTGGCCTCTGGTGATCTGAAAATATACTCACAAAACAACCAGATGAGAACTAGCATCTTCAAGGCTATCGTCTTTAAATATAAGACTTTCCTTAATATTTACTTGTACACAAAATACCAACAACATGTAACATAGACAACAAGCCCAAGAAATTTAATTCAGAAAGGTAGGCAAAAGCTTACAGTACCAGGGACAAATGAAAATAAGTATATCTCTAATTCACAGATATATAATGAAAGGAATATTATCTAAAACAAAACAGTATCTATGAGACCAAACCAGAATAATTAGAGGCAACACTCAGCATCTGGACAAGAATGGAAAGAAAATTGGAAGAAAACAAGTAATTACATCTCTGAAACTTTATTTTTCCACCTAAACCTCCCATGTGTGATAAAAACTTTCATATATCTTTGCCCTTGTTGACTACGGCGTTGTTTTATTAATCGTGTTTTATTAATTGTTTTATTGAATTCGTGGCATGTGATAGAGATCAGGATGCAAATTCTGGACTTCTCTTCTATGCCATGCACATTTGGAAAATTAGATAACTTCCACTACTTAAATTTCCTTATTTGAATATTGTTAAAAAATAGTAACTCAGTGAGGGAACATTCAACTAATACAGTTTATTTCATAGTGAGTCCATAATCTTAACTTTGATATTAACTTTACTGTTTACTAATTGATAGTATCTAACCTTGAGATGAGGCTTCTAAAGTGGTCATCTTGAGAGTATTATTTTGATGAACAAAGAACTCATGACTTTATATGTGTTTGTGTGTGTACCCATCATGAAGGCATTTTTCTCTCATGAAGGAAAATAAAGTCATTAATACCAAGTTTAAAATCCCTGACCAACACTGTCTTCCAGCTTAGTGCATCGTTCAGAAATTTCACAAATACTTTTTGATTACATGGCAAAATTGTCAAGTGAAGAGGCTAGCCCAAACCATTGTCCTATGGTTTTGTGTCTGTGTGTCTTTGTTTTCACCTTGCACTTCTAAGTGAAGGTAGGTGCTAAATCATGTTGACACAAGTAATATGTTTGAAAAGTCATAAGAAATAGCATATAAATCCTTCCATAATCTGGAATATTCTAACTTTTATTACTTCAGTCTCCTTTTGGACTTTTACATTTTTTGGTATCAAAAATAGATTAAAGTATGGTTCTTAGAAGTGATGCCACCTCATCATTGTGCAGTTCTGAAATATGCAGACTATGCAGAGTATTTTTAAAATTTCCAGTTAAATCAATAGTTCTTAGTATACAGTTTTACAAAATTGAAACAAATATCTTTGTGAAATATGCTAGCTCTATCTTTCTGAATAATGTATTAATGTTTATCTGCCTCAGATATTAATTTTTTATTATTTCCACATAAAATAAGTTCGAGCATTTGTACTTTAAAGTGTTTCAGAACTCAACATATTTCAATAAATATATAATGTGGTTATTATTTTTTCACACCTTTTATGAATATTCAAGGCACTTGATCATATCAATGCAAAATACTTATAACTGAATGGAAAAGTTTTAATTTTAACTTCTCAACAACAGATGTATATATCTGACTACCATAGAACAGCTTTAGATTTGTTTTGAGTTTGTGAATTATCAGTTATCATTTGCAGCTTGGTGGTCTTTAAAGTCAAAATTTGCAGAGAAAATACATGTTGGAAGTTATATGCTTATATTGAGAAATTATAAAGTTAGAAATTATAATGTGTGTGTGTGTGTGTGTATACATATAATAACAAAACACTGCCTACTTACTTGATGGCTAAAAGTAACAGGAATTTATTCTCTCACAGTTCTAGAAGTCTAAAGTCAAGAAGATGGCAGGATTTTGTTCTCTCTGGTCATTAGGGGAGACTCCTTCCTGAACTCTTTCAGTTCGTCCTGTTGACCAGCACTCCTTGTCATTCCTTGCCTTGTAGAAGTATTTCAGTCATATGATTATCTTTTCCCTGTGTGTCTTCCTGTCATGTTGTTTCACCTCTTTGCATGTCTTTCTCTTTGTCTAAATGTCCCCTTTTTATAAGGACACCATTTATATTAAATTAGGTCTTACCAAATGACCTCACGCTAACTTGGTTTTCTCTGTGAAGACCCTGCTTGAGAGTAACATCCTCTTTTAAGATAGAGGGGTTTAGGACTTCAGCCTATCTTTTTGTTATAACACAATTCAGCCTCTAATAGCATATTTATTTTTAAAAAGCACCTTTAAGAAAGTATGTTTTTATCCTTAGTGTAAATAAAATAACAGTTAAGGTCAAGATAATTTTCATCTTTTAACTAAATTTAATGATCAAAGACGTTTTCAGATGGGCCTAAATTTGGAAAACCTGGCCTCATTCACATTTCCTTTAAATATAGGCCATAGCTTTACTCTTATCAGGTCTTCCTTTAAACCATGAGATGAATGCAACATTCATTTTCACATCGGATATCTGATGACTTGTTTAGCACATCAAATTATGCATACTTTGTTTAAAAAAGGAATATTTTATGCTTAAATTTTAATCACATATGGAAGATTCTGAGGTGACATTGGCTTTGTGTTAATATACTCAACTACAAACTTCTCAGGTTAGGATGTTCCAAAAACAACACCAGCTGGCCTAGTGTTCCTACTCCCAAGGGAGTAACAATTCCAGAAGAGGATATGGCATAGCCTTGTTTCCATTACAATGGATAGTCTTCTTCACAAAACTCATAACCTCAGCCTACTCATGTGAAAGACATTAAATACATATTGAGGAACAGTCTACAAAACAATTTTCCAGTACTCCTCTTAAATGTCAAGAGTCTGAACTCTTTTTTTCCCCCTGAGTTTTGCAGGTATTTAATAATATTTTTCCCTTTATTTGGAAGATGTGGGGTTTACAATTCAGGGTTAGGTATACAAATGTTCATTATGCAGGTACCCTTGCTGATGAGGTGTGCTCCTCCCTCCCTTGGCAGTTTCCGTCAACTGCCAATCCCACCCCCCCCAGCAGTTTCCCACTACTGCCAATTCCTTTCTTATAGTATTATAATTGTTCAATGACCGCTGATGAATGACAGCATATGGTATGCTGTTCTTTGTTTCTGTGACAGATCACTGAGTATGATAGACTCTAAATCCATCCAAGTTGCTGTGAAGTCTATATATTTGTCCTTCTTTATGGTTGCATAATATTCCAACTGTAAACATCTTAGCAGTCATAGACAAGAGGAGAATAAGAAAACATGATCACTAATGCAGTGTGGTTCCTTGGTTGGAATCCTGGAACAGGAAAAGGACACCAGGGGAAAATTAATGGCATCTGAATGAAGTATGGAATCTGTTAATAAGATCAATATTGACGATTAGTTATGACAAATGTATTAATGTAAGCTGTTAACTATAGGGGAAACAATTATATACAGGCATTCTCTATATTATCTGTACAACTTTTCTATAAGTCTAAAAGTAGTCGAAGATTAAAAGTTTGCTTTTTAAAGTGGTATATACATACCATCGAATACTATTCAACCATTAAAAAGAGAAATCATGTATTTTGCAGCAACATAGATAAGAATGGAGACCATTATCTGTAATGGAATCACTCAGAAACAGAAAGTTAAAAAAATGCATGTTCTCACTTATAAGTGGGAGCTAAACAATAGGTACTTATGGGCATACAAGGAAAAATAGACACTGGAGATGTTAAAAGGTGAAAAAGTATTATGGAGTGAGGGATGAAATGCTACCTATTGGGTATAATATATGCTATTTGGATAAGTATACACCATAAGCCCAGACGTCACCACTATGAAATATATCCATTAACACAACTGCACTTGAACCCCTTAATTTAAAAAAAATAAATTTATTAAACTTAAAAAAGTTGATTTTTTTCATATTTAGTTTCCCATCTAATGAAGGGATTACTGTATTGACTGCAGTAATTAATGCTGGTTATTAAAAAAATATGAGATTGTTACCATATGGGGGCGGGGGGGGTAAAAAGGCATGTATCTGGAATATAAGATATTCTCTGTGTTGTTAATCCTTAAAAAATATGCTCACCATATGCTCAGAGAGTGCAGAGATACAAACAAAAACAACTACATATATGGAGGTGAGAACAGGGAAGTTAAGAGATGAGAGATTTCCCCTTAAGCTCCTGCTTTAAGTATATTAGTTATTAGCAGACTCTGGACACAGACTGAAGGGTGACTCTAACATGTACTGGATTTGCGATACTTGTATGCAAAATTGGCACACTGATAGTCTCTGATTCATAGACTCCTTGACAGAATTAGCACAAGCAATCTAAGTAATGGGCCTTATCTTACATTCAGTTCAGTGAAAGTCCAATTACTGCTATTATGATGATTAGTCTTTTTCCAGCTATTTGCTTATTTGCCGGAAGAGAAAAGAACAAATAAACAAATATACACCTAAAATATGAAACCTGGGAAAACACTGAAATTTTAACAGGCACTTGTATAAAACAAACAACAGATTTATACATACATGTATATGAGGGCAGATAGGAAGTCAGGCAGACCTACATACAGACATATCTGTTAGATATAGAGGCATATTTAGTCTCATAGAAAGTTTTTTACTAGGATACATTTATTTATAAATTTACCTTTTGTCATATATTAAAAATATATGGATTAGTTTAATATATCCTGTTGTGTACCTGTATGACAAGCGATACTAATAAAGCTTTTGAAACAAATACTAATAAAGCTTTCGAAACAAATCCAAACAAATTTGCATTTATCTTGAAAAAACTCAACCTTCAAAAAAATCTAGCTTTGAAAGCAATGATTTAGATATTTTGCTTAAAGTTACTCCTAAATAGTTAGGTTCTAGCCAGGCTCGGTGACTCAGTCTGTAATCCTGCGCTTTGGGAGGCTGAGGTGAGTGGATTGCCTGAGCCCGCGGGTTTGAGACCCCCCTGGGCAACTTGGCGAGACCTCATCTCTACAATAAATCAAAACTTAGCCGGTCGTGGTAGTGAGCGCCTGTAGTTCCAGCTACGTGGAAGGCTGAGGCGGAAGGATCGCTGGAGCCCAGCAGGTCGAGGCTGCAGTGGCCGGGAGCGGCCACTGCACTCCAGTCTGGGTGACAGAGTGAGACTCCAACTCAAAAAAAAAAACCAAAAAACAACATAGGTTCTTTTCTCACTAGAGGTACATATAATATGGTTATGCTATTATAGAGATTTTTTTCTACCAATGCTTTGGCTTATTTGCTTATTTTCTGGGATGACAAATACCAGGTATTTACTCTCTGTCTCTGTCTTCATCCCTCCTCTGTTTATCCTTCCTCTCTGTTTGTACATGCAAATATGTCTTACGGATTACTATATTTTTTTCTAGTAAAGAAGAGGATAAATGAATATCCTGAGATGTTTAAAAATGTAGGATACAGATAATTTATCTTGCAATCAAAAGCAAAACCTTTATTCTTTATTTGTAAACTTTTTTTTTGAAGTCCAACAAACACAACGAGAAAAAATCCTAACGGAACAACTCAATGAATTACCACAAATTAAACTCACTTATAACCAAGATCAGGTCATTAAATAGAACATTTTAGCTCTCAGAGGGTCTCTTGTGTTTCCTTCCCATCACTAGCCCTTCACACTTTCAAAAGGAAATAGCTATCATTAATTCTCAAAATACCATTTTACTTGTTTATGGATTAATATGCATTGAATCATAAAACTGAAATTCTTTTTGTGACTGGCATCTTACATGAAAAATTTTGAGATTATTTAGTTTTTTACATTGCATCACTGATTGACACTTGGGCTGGTTCTCATGCTTAGCTACTAACAGTAAATCAGCTATGAACTTTTTTGTATCTGTGTCTTGGTACATGCATGCATATGTACATGTCTATGGGAAATATATCAGGGAGTAAAATTGTGCACAACTATGAATGGTAGAGAAATTCTTCTGGAGGGTCTGTAATAATAATCCTAGAATTGATTGATCACCTTTGTGCTTACTTACTATAATGCAGTTAGGTAGTAATCTCTGGTGAATGTCTATTCAGATTTCTTGCCCCTTTTCTCATGGGTTTTTCTGTCTTTAAAAAAATGATTTGATCATACTTAATTATCCTGTATCAGGGTCCAAACCCTGGAATTTATTTGTAAAACATTGTGTGTTATTTTTATATATTTAAACTTCACTCACCTTCAAAATATTCTGTGTCTGATACAGTACACTTATTGAGATGCTTTTTTCACTGCTCAAAACAGTTTCTGAATGTCTCAATTTTGATGACTTTGAGTGCTTCTGTGGATTTTTGTTTCACCCCTTCCACATCGGCAAAGCTTTTCTCTTTGAGGAATTTTTTCATCCAGGGAAACAAATAAACAACAAACAAACAAACAAAGTGCCGGGAGTGATCTCAGGTGAATAGGTGGGACATGGGGGCTGTGTTGTTTTTGCTCAAAAGCTGCCAAACACTCGGCGTTGTGGGGCCAGGTGCACTGTCATGTTGGAAGAACCAGACACCTTTTTACCACAACTTGGAACATTTCTTCCACAAATTGTGATGCAAACTTCTCAAAACTTCCAGATAAAAACTTTGGTTGACTGTTTGATTCAGAGGAACAAATTCTGAGTGTACTACAAGGACCCACCCCCAAGATAATTTCTTTTTTTTTTTTTTTGGTTCCCCTTTGTGATGAGCTATTTTTCAGTTATGTGTGCTCCAAATTACTTCTGCTTTTTTGCTTACCTTTTCAATCTGTTAAAGGTTTTTGTTTTTTGTTTGGTGTATGTATAGAAGTTCTTATTTTAGTTAACTAAAATTTATCAATATTTATTTCTGTAGTGTTGTGTTCTTTGTTTCTTAAGAAATTGTCCTCTTTACCAAGCTCATCAAGTTATTCTACATTATTCAAATATGTGTGGGTACAAACATTCTGTTCTTTATAAGGCCTTTGTCAGGATTTTGTATCAAACCTATGCTGGGGAGGGGGAGGTATTATAGAGTGCTCACATTTTTTTTCTTAATTTTTGAAGACAAATAAGATGGCATAATTTTTTCTTTCTCTTTTTTTTTTTTTTGAGTTGGTGTCTCACTCCGTCCCCAGACTGGAGTGCAGTGGCCGCTCCCGGCCACCGCAGCCTCGACCTGCTGGGCTCTGGTGATCTTTCTGCCTCCGCCTTCCAAGTAGCCGGAACTACAGGTGCGCGCTATCTTGCCCGGCTAACTTTTTGATTTATTGTAGAGATGAGGTCTCGCCAAGTTGCCCAGGCGGGTCTCAAACCCGCGGCCTCAGGCAGTTCACTCACCTCGGCCTCCCAAAGCATGGGATTGCAAACTGAGCCACCGAGCCTGGCCCATATTTTATTTCTTAAGTATTCAGTCAGATTAGTAACAAAAACATATTTATCTTGAATTTCTTTGTAAGAAAATGTTTAATTATATAGTCCATTTATTTTAAATTATTCAAATTTTATTTCATTCTTTTTCATGTTTTATAGATTTTCTTTAACACGTCAATTTTGTTTTGAAATCTATTGGTGTACTTTTGTTAACAAAATATTTTTCCATTAACTTAATGTCCATAGGATTTCTAAGAAAGTGTCTTATTTATGATTCTTTGTATTCTTTACTTTCTCAATTGGTCTTGTCAATGATTCATCAAGTTTATTAGTCTTTCAAAGAACCAATGCTGTTTTCTTGATTTCTTTAATCTATTTTATACTTTTAAAAATTTATCTCTGTGTTACTATTATTTCCTTCATTTTATATAATGTAGAAGTAACTGGTTATTCATTTTCTGTCACAGAAGGAGGCTTAGCTCACTTTCTCAGCCTTTTTGCTTTTATAGTGTATTAATGAAAATGTTATAAGAATATATAATTTTAATGGCTTTCCTATGTCCTACAAAGTTTTCTTAATTATATTTCAATTATAACACAGTTCAAAGCATGTCCTCAGTCTTCATTGGGATTTTTTCTTGGAACAATGAATTATATTGAACTCTATTTCTTAATTTTTAAATCCATGATTTTTTTCTAGTTAGTTGTTATTTATTCTTAGCTTAATTGCATAGTGAAGAGATATCATATATATATATTTTATCATAAGAAGACAACAAAGAATTTTTAACATCCTTTTGTCTGAGCCACCCCCTTGTGAAGGGGGAGTGAGAAGTCTGGAGGTTGGGGTTAGGTGCCACAGCCTTTGGCACCTACCCCTTCTCCAAAGGTAAAAGAGAAAGACTGGAGTCTGGGGTCAGGTGCCGTGGCCTTTGGCACCTGCCCCTTCTCCGAAGGCAAGAGAAAGACTGAAAGTCAGAGTTAGGCGCCACGGCCGTAGATGCCTGCCCTTCCTTCCCAGATAAAGGCGAAGGGACTCACAGAACAGATTACAAGAAACAAGAGTAGTAGGGAAGGCAGGCATTGGAGTTGTAGAAGGAATAGGAGAGGACAAAGGAAGTGAAAACCCTTATTTTGTTTACATCTCTCTCCGGTCTATTCCTTTGATTCAACAGGATTCATGCCACCCATCTCAGTCTTTGGGTTAGCCAATACCAGACCGGTCTTT
>NW_007233884.1:0-63962 GCF_000164805.1 Carlito syrichta | reverse complement strand
TTTCTATAAATCAGAGTTTAGATATTAGCAAAATCTCATACAAATCAACATGTAGTTGAAATAAATGTTCATAGGAATGGATAATACAAGCAATGACAACTTGTAGAAAGAGAGGAGTAAAGGTCCCAGGATGAACTCTGGATTATTTAAAAATGTAGAAATGTTATATTTTAAGGGAGACTATGTAGAAGATGCCAGTGTGGCAGTAAGGTAGGAGGAAACCTGGAGAGTATGGAGTTCCAAAACAAGGAAGAAATATTTTTTAAGAAAGGATTGTGTGTGTGTGTGTGTGTGTGTGTGTGTGTGTGTGTGTGTGTGTGTGTGTTTGCACGTGCGCGCTTGCGTGCGTGCCCGTGCGCATGTGCATCTACACAAAATTTGAATGATGGAACAAGTGGGATGGAGATTGAAAGTTGAACTTTTACTTTGGACACATGAAGAGCATAGATGACCTTGAGAAGAGCTGTTTGTTTAGTAAAAAGGTGAGGACACATGCTTAGCTGAAGTGATTACAGAGTGAGGTGGATAAAAAGTGGATAAAGTGAGAACAGATAATTCTCCCAAGTAGTCTTATTGGAAAGAGAAGAATAGAAGTAGGACAGCATCTTGTGTAGGATATAGGGCTTAGGGATCTTATTTTAAAGATGGGAGATAAGCACTGGATTAGCATGATGCCAAAAATAATACAGTGTTCAGAATGGCAGAGTAAGAATCACTGAATTTCTGCTCCTCTATAAAAGCAATGAGAACGCTGGAAGAAAAAAATCAAAATCAATGTTCTCAGAATACTGGAAATTAACCAAAGGCTGGTAGCAATCTGAAAAAAGTTTATTGAAGAAAAAATAAATAAATCTCAGTAAGAACAAAGTGATTTGTGATGTTTTAACTTGCCTTATTCTTACTCCTTTCCCCCTGCTCCAAGATAGCTATGGAAACCAGAAGCCAAGCGATCATTGGAGGGAGAACAATTCAAGAATCCCCCAAAAAAGTTCCATTTCCAAATAATGGGCATTATTTTACCTGTGTGACAGCTACTTAGAAACCTCAACTTACTGTGTTGGTTTTTATTTGACATGGACCAAAGCTCACTCAGTGCTACGATGTTTTCCTTGAGACATTTTTCAAGAAAAATCAGTGGTGATTATTTAATATCACAGCTCTCTAGGGTGACAATAACAGTTGGAGTATTAAGAAGCTGATCACAAAACTTAAAAGGAAAATTTTTAATGAGATTTCAATAGGAAGGTTGAAAATCTTCAACATATTCTTGGGAATCTAAAAGACTACATGCAGGCCGGGCTCGGTGACTCAGCCTGTAATCCCAGCACTTTGGGAGGTGGAAGCAAGTGGATTGCCTGAGCCCGTGGGTTCGAGACCAGCCTGGCAACTTGGCGGATCTTGTTTCTACAATAAATCAAAAATTAGCCTGACGTGGTAGCGCGTGCCTGAGGTTCTGGCTACTTGGAAGGCTGAGGCAGAAGAATCACTGGAGCCCAGCAGGTCAACGCTGGAGTGGCCGTGAGCATGCCACTGCACTCCATCCTGGGCAACAGAGTGAGACTCCAACCCAAAACCAACAACAAAATAAATGACTACATGCAGGGTTATTCACATGCTCAGGAAAAACCTGAGTGGGCCTTAATCTCTCACCTCTGACTGACATTGAAGCTGTACATAAACACGAAGTAAAGGCTAAAATAGAGTTTTAAACTGTCTGCAAAGCACTGGAAGCATAGCCAGACAAAAACACTGAGGCCCTCAACAAAAGCTGGAAGAGTGTTTAGTTCAAGTCATTTAAAAAAATCTCTGTCATTCATTTAAGGAAAACTTAAGCATTTTCTGACCACTCAGCTAACCAGGAAGAGACATTACCAGTCAAACACAATCAAAATACAGAGTTTAAGCAATTAATTCAAGAACGTTACTAAACAGCAAATAGCAGCCACAGCAACAAAAAATAAAATTCTAGAGAGTTAAATGACAAATTTTCAACAAAGAATTATGAGACACTCAATGAAACATGAAAGTACACAAGAAAAAAGCAGTCAATAAAAACTGTTTCTGAGGAAATCCAAGCTTTAAACTTACTAGGCAAAAATGTTTAATTGGCTATAATAAATATGTCCAGAGAACTAAAGTAAATAATTTCTAAAAACTAAAAGGAAGTATGCAAACAAGTCACAGTTATCACCAAATAGAAATTATCAATAAAGAGAATTTTATTTTGAAAATAGAAATTCTGGAAAGGAAAATACAGTAACAGATATAAAAATTCACTAGTGGGGATCAAAACAGATTTAAGCAAGAAGAAAAATCAGCAAACTTCAAAATAGATCAATTGATACATCCAGTTCTAGAAACAACAATAGCAAAAGAATGAAGAAAATTAACCAGAGTCTCAGACACTTTTGAAACACCATCAAGTGTACCAGCATATGCATAATGGAAGTCAAGGATGAAGAGGTGAGAAAAAGACAGTGAGAATATTTGAAGAAATGATGACTAAGAACTTTCTAGATTTCATGAAAAGCAATAATATATTCTTTCTTTTTCATTTTCTTATTTTAAAGATGTGGGGTACAATTCAGCGTTAGGAATACAAACGTGCGTTATACAGGTACCTTTGTTGATGAGGTGTGCCCCTCACTCCCCTGGCAGTTTCCCACTACTGCCAATCCCTGTCTTATGGTATTACAATAATCGTTCAGTGTCTGCTTATGAGTGAGAACATGTGATACTCAATTTTTTGCTTCTGTGATACATCATTCAGTATTATAGATTCTAAGTCCATCCAAATTGCTACAAAGTTCATAATTTTATCCTTCTTTATGGCTGTGTAATATTCCATTGTGTATATGTACCATATGTGTACCACATTTTAAAAATTCAATTCTCTTTCTGTGGGCAACATGGTTGGTTCCATGTTTTTGCAATTGTAAATAATGCTGCAATCAGCATGTGTGTGCAGGTATCTTTTCCATAGAGTGACTTGAGTTCCTCTGGGTATATTCACAGTAGGGGGATTGCAGGGTCATATGGGAAGTCGATTTTTAGATCTTTTAGGAATCACCAAACTGTTTTCCACAGAGGTTGTTTACATTCCCACCAACAGTGAAGAGGCGTTCCCTTTTCTCCACGTCCTCTCTAGAATCTGTTGCTTTTTTTGAGTCATCCTGACTGAAGTTAGGTGGTATCTCAGTGTGGTTTTAATTTGCATTTCTTTGGTGACTAGCAAGGCTGAGCATTTTTTCATGTATCTGTTGGCTGCTCAGATATTTTCTTTTGAGAATGTCTATTCATATCTTTTGCCCACTTTGTACGTGGGCTGTTTGTTTTTTCTTTTCAGCCTTTTTGAGTTCCTTGTAGATCCTAGATGTTGACTTCCCATATGACCCCGCAATCCCCCTACTGTGAATATACCCAGAGGAACTCAAGTCACTCTATGAAAAAGATACCTGCACACATATGTTTATTGCAGCACTATTTATAATAGCAAAAATAGACCTTTGTCAGAAATACAGTTGGCAAATATTTTTTCCCATTCTGTGGGTTGTCTCCCTGCTGTATTGATGGTTTCTTTGGCTTTGTAGAAGCTTTTCAGTTTGATGAGGTCCCACTCATCTCTCTTATCTCTTATGACATGAGTACTTGGAGTTTTGAACAGGAATTGGATGCTTCTTCCAATTTCCATAAGGTTGTCTCCTGCAGTTTCTAAGGTTCTTATAGTTTGAGGTTTTACTTTTACGTCTTTGATCTATTTAGAGTTGATTTTTGTGTATGGTGATGGGTAGGGGTCTTGTTTCAATCTTCTGCATGTGGTCAGCCAGTTTTCCCAGCACCGTTTACTGAATAGGTTCTCCTCTCCCCAGTGGTTGGTGGTGGAGGCTTTGTCGAAGATGAGTTGGTTGGGAAATTGAGGTTTTGCTTATGGAAACTCTATCCTATTCCATTGGTCTATATGCCTGTTCTTGTACCAATACCAGACTGTTTTGATTTTTGTAGATTTATAATAAAGTTTAAAGTCTGGGAGTGTGATACCTCCTGCTTTTTTTTTTTTTCTCTAAGGATTGTTTTGGCTATTCATGGTCATTTATGTTTCTGTATAAATTTCTGTATTGTCTTTTCCAGGTCTGAGAAGAATGCTGCTGGTAATTTAATGGGTATTGTGTTAAATCCATAGATTTCCTTGGGTAGGATTTAGAAAAATACTTTTCATCATTCACCATTAAGTGTAACATTATCTTGGGTTTTTAATAGATGTCTTTAAGAAGAGGAAGTTATATTCTATTCCAGATTTATTAGATGTTTTTATCATGAAAAGGTGTTGGATTTTGTCAAACTTTTTCTGCTTCTGTTGAGATGATCATGTGGTTTTTGTCCTTTAGTCTTTCTATGATATATTGCCTTGATTTTTTTTTTTTTTTTTGGTATTAAACTTATTTTGTCCTACTCCCTTCTAGTTTCATGAGTTCTTCTTGCCTTTGGTAGGATAATAATATACACTTCAAGAAACTAAACATAATAAAAAAAAATTCACCAAGCAGGATAAACTAAAGAAAATTCACACCAAGATATACTATTACCATCTGTTATAAAACAATGAAAGTATTTTGAAAGTGACAAGAGAGAAGTGACTCATCTCATATAAGATATCCTCTATAATACTAATAGCTGATTTCTTATCAGAACCCATGAAAGTTGGAAGAGAATAAGACAACATAAGTTTATTATTAAAAAACAAATCAAGCCAGGCTCGGTGGCTCAGCCTGTAATCCCGCGCCTTTGGGAGGCTGAGGTGAGTGGATTGCCTGAGCCTGCGGGTTCAAGACCCACCTGGGCAACTTGGCGAGACCTCATCTCTACAATAAATCAAAAAATGAGCCGGGCGTGGTAGCGCACACCTGTAGTTTCAGCTACTTGGAAGGCTGAGGCTGAAGGATCGCCGGAGCCCAGCAGGCGAGGCTGCAGTGGCCTGGAGCGGCCACTGCACTCCAGTCTGGGTGACAGAGTGAGACTCCAACTCAAAAAAAAAAAAACCAAAAAAACAAATCAAGGCAATATATCATAGAAAGACTAAAGGACAAAAACCACATGATCATCTCAACATAAGCAGAAAAGGAATTTGACAAAATCCAACACCTTTTCATGATAAAAAAACAACAACAGCAAATCTGGAATAGAAGAGACCTTCCTCACTTTAAGGGATTCTATTAAAAACCCATAGATAACATTATCCTTAATGGTGAATGTCGAAAAGCTTTCTTTCTAAATTCTAGCCATAGACAAGACTAGAATGTCTGCTCTTACCACTTCTATACCACTGCTCATATCACTTCTATGAAAATTCCAGGCAGAACATTTAAAGGGTTTAAAAAGGTATTATAGATTGGAAAGCAAACATAAAACTGTCTCTATCCACAGATGAGATGATCATGTATATAGAAAATTCCAAGGAACCCATAGTGAGGGGGATGATCAGAGGTAATAAATGTAGTCAGCAAGGTTGAAAGACACATGATCAGTATACAAAGATCAGTTATATTTGTACTTACTAGCAATGAGCAATCTAAAAATGAAATTAAGAAAACAATTCCATTTACAATAGTATTAAGATAATTAAGTACTTAAAACTAAACTTAACAAAAGAACACTATGAAACATTTTTGGAAAAAATGAAAGAATAATAAATGGAAAGAGAGTTCATGATTTTTAAAATTCAATATTGTTAAGATGACGGCATAATATATACCCTATTAAGATCCCAGTTGCTTTTGTTTCCTTTGTTTTGAAATTATGAGCATTGTTAGAAGGTTTTTGATTACTAATTCAATCTCTTGTTATATATCTGTCAAGATTTTCTATTTCTTCTTGAATCATGTTAGGTAATTAGTTGTTTTCAAGAATTTTCCCATTTTAGCAAGGTTAACTAAATAGTTGGCATGAAATTGACAAGTCAATTCAAAAATACAAGAGATCCATTATAGCCAAAATAATCTTGGAAAAGAACAAAATTGGAAGAATTACTAGAAAGCTACAGTAATAAAGACAGTGCAGCACTGGCATAAGGACAGCTATACTCATCAGTGGATTAGAACAAGATCTCAGAAATGAACTGCTCCATTTCCTGTCAAACAATTTTCAACAAGCGTTTTAAGACAATTCTATGAAGAAAGAAAAGACTTCTCAATCCATGATGCTAGGACAACTGAATAATCTCATGTTAAAAAAAATAATAACAAAGTCAAACTACTACCTCATTCCATATACAAAAATTAATTTAAAATATTCAAAGTAGGCCAGGCACGGTGTCTCACCCTGTAATCCCAGCACTTCGGGAGGCAGAGGTGAGAGGATTGCCTGAGCCTGGGGGTTCAAGACCAGCCCTGAAAACTTGATGAGACCCCATCTCTATAATAAATCACAAAAACTAGCCAGGTGTGGTGGCGTGCATCTGTAGTTCCAGCTACTTGAAAGGCTGAGGTGGAAGAATCACCTGAACCCAGCAGGTTGAGGCTGTAATGGCAGTGAGCATGCCACTGCACTCCAGTCTGGGTGACAAGAGTGAGACTCCAACTCAAAAATCATCATCATCATCATCATCAAAGTTAAAAGATAAAAATCTAAAACACTTAGGAGAAAAATGGGTGTAAATCTTTGTGACCTTTGGTTAGACAATAGTTTCTTAGTTATGACACAAGCACAAGCAATACATGAAAAAATATGTAAATTAAACTTACTGGAATAGACTGTTGTGCTTCTAAGAATGCCATCAAGAAGTGAAAATACAATACACAGAAAGAGACAAAAATACTTGCTAATTATGACTAGTAAAAGTCTAATACCCAGAACATACAAAGAGCTTTTATAACTCAAAAATAAAAAGATAAATAATTCAATTATAAAATGTCCATGGGCCAATAAGAACATGAAAACATGCTTAACAACATTAGTCATTAAGGAAATAAAAATTTAAATCACAATGAGATATCATTTCACATCTACTAGAATGGATATAAAATAGATTTGGACAATAACATGTTGGTGAGGATGTAGATAGAATGGAACTCTTGCACACTGCTGGTGGGAATATAAAATAGTGCTGTTGCACTGAAAAATGTTTTGGAAGTTCTTCAAAAAGTTAAAAATAGATTTAGGGCCAGCAATTTCACTCCCAAGTATAAGACTAGGAGAATTGAAAGCACATATCTACACAACAAATTGTATATGAACATTCATAGTAGTCATATTAATAATAGCCAAAAACTGGAAACCACCCAAATGTCCATCAGCTGATGAGGGGATAAATAAATGTATCATAACTACACAGAAGGATTCATGCAAAAAAAGGAATGAAATACTGATACATGCTACAACATGAATGAATCTTGAAAACATTTTGCTAAGAGAAAGAAGTCAGTCACAAAAGGTTATATATTAGATTATTTCATATATATGAAATGTCCAAAATAAACAAATTCATAGAGACAGAAGTTAGATAATAGTTTCCAAAGGCTGATAGAGGGGGGAGGGGAGTAATGAGCAAAGGTTTTTGGGGGGAATGATGAAAATATTTTAGAATTAGATGGTGGTTTTGTTTGCAAAATTTTTGAATATGCTCAAAAAACTACCTAATTGTAGGCTTTAAAATTGAGATATTTTATGATATGTAAATTATATCTCATTTTTTAAAATGATAAAGCCAGCGCAGTGGCTCACGCCTGTAATCCCAATACTTTGGTAGGAGAGGCAGAAGTTTTGCCTGAGCTCAGGGGCTCAAGACCAGCCTGAGCAACATGGTGAGACCTCATCTCTACAATAAATCAAAAAATTAGCCAGGCATGGTGGCACATGCCTGAGCTTTTAGCTACTTGGAAGGCTGAGGTGGGAGGATCACTTGAGCCCTGAAGGTCGAGACTGTGGTGACCGTGAGCATGTTACTGCACTCCAGCCTGGGCGACAGAGTGAGACTCCAACTCAAAACAAACAAACAAACAAACAAAGAATAATACAGTGAAATGATGCAGGGTAAAGAAGGGACAACAGCACAGGCAGCATCCAAGTGTGGTTGAAAGGCAATGAGTTTCAAGTACAGGACACTTCCTTAGAGTTCACCATTTAAACAGGAAGGAGGCAACATAGACTTTCAAAGTCAGGGGATACAGGAATCCTTTTCTGAATCACTCTATTTTGTCAATAGAATGAAATCAAAATAAAATCAAAGTAATCATCTAGAGTGAGGCAAAAGAAGAAAAGTGGAGAGATTTGAAAAGAGAAAGTATGAATAGTATATTATCTTTGGAAAAGTCGAGCATGAGCATACGTGAGGTTTGTGGTCATAAATTTCAAGTGAGATGAGGCATCTTGATTTTATGTTTTTCTCCAGCTCCATCCAACCAATTGAAGCAAGTGCAGAATAGGCGGAGATTTAACCAGGGTTGGTATTTTTCAAATGAGAGTAATGTACACGTGAGAGTGTGTACAAGAACAATTGTTATGATGAGTCGTGGAATCTTAGTGGGATAACTATGGGAGCAAGGATGAGAGGAGTTTAAAGGACAGAGAAAATATATTAAGCAAAATGGGTTGAGTTTTACTAAGGCCTTTAAAAATTATTGGTGTATGAGTAGTAGAGAGAGTGGGCTGGTTACTTAGGAAATAGAGATGGCAAGAAATTGCAATAGTGGAAATTGAGATTTTACAATTATTATTAAAGAAAATCTGGGTATGCATGGCAGAGATAGGATGGAGGACAAGATCATTATACCCGAAAATCAAGAAAAGATTATTCAAAATCCTGCTGAGCCATTAAGTGCTTCAATTTAGACAATGTGTGCTTGGGGTGAAAAGAGACATACGTTTTTGAGTCTTTCTCTAGCACTGGAGAAAATGTCCATTGAAGGATATATGTAGGAATTAACACAGCAGGTATCTGAAGATGGGAGCAAAAGGGATTTTAGGGTGGTAGTAAGACAACGTTGGTTAGGATGCCCATGACATCTAGACCAGACCAGGTTCCAGAAAGTGCTAATGGACCAAGCATAATGGTAGTCAGTTAGGGGTGAAGAGTCACAGATAAACCTGAATCCCGGTTCTTTCTAGTAAGTAGGATCTGACTGTACTGTCCTTCCTCCCGTTCAGATACCACATTTCAGGAAGACCAAAAAGTAGAAGATGAATTAAGGTCAGTTTGCGCTTGCTTAGAGAATGTGTCAGTCATTTATTTAACATCCATTTCCTCGAATAATTTATTCGAATAGTTGGAGTAAACACAAAGTTTCCACTGAAGTGTTTTGGGCTTTAAATAATTAAACTGGAGAAACTGGACAACAAAATTGTCAAATTTAGGCTGAAGTTGGTAGGCCTCGATGTCTTACAGCTAATTTTGCTGTGAAAACTCAGACACTAGTTCAGAAGCAACAGGGAAGCCAAGAGATCATTTCTTTCAGCAAACATAATGGAATATTTTGCAACCTTCAGAATCTGATGAATCAAAATTAAAGACACGTTAAGAGAAATGGAATAAAGAAACACTCTGAAACATTCTTAAAATTCCCAGTCATCATAAAAAAAATGCCATCACAATTAGGTTTGGATCAGGATGTCCCATGCTTGTTTGTGTCACCTTGAGCTATTTTCTTTAGCACTCTGGGCTTAAGTTTTCTTTTAACGTTGTCATTGGGGTTCATGAGACAATATACTCTTGACCATATCTTTAGAGGTTTAATTATATACAATGTCATATTTAAAAAGTAATAGAAAAAGAAGAATATTCCATTATATTCTGAAGAAGAAATGCTGTATGCTGTTTCTTTCTTTGCAAACTGAATAATCTGTGTTTAAAATATAATGACAACTTCACAAATCTAAATGCTGGCTTGTTATACCTTTATCTTCTTAGCCATTTGATGCTAACACCTACATTGGTAAGTTTTGGAATCTTTCAGCCTGGACTCAAACAGTTCACATTCTGTGATGCTCTGTTTGTCATTGTTCAACTTCACAAGGTTAATGTTTTAGATAAGATCTGTATTATGGCTGTTGCCCGTGTAGGACTATGGTGGGAATATGTCCTCAGTCAAATTGACCACAGTATAATCAAGCAGGGCTGGCTCCAAAAATTAGTATAAGCAATGTTCATTTCCTTGGTCCACTGAATATGGCAGTCAGCACTCAACAAGACATTTGCTTCATTGCTCCACAGCCATTCTTGGAACAGGTTAGCTTAGAAGTACTCGTTTTGTGTGTTAATAGTTATTAGTCCTCTAACTGATGCTTAGTTACCCGGTGCTTTTCCAAGGAGAGAAAAGTAGTATCTGCACAGCAAATGGGTCTATACCAATATCTCCTATTCAATGCTTGACATTTAAATAGTATCTTCCTTTAAATAACTGACATTTTCACATACATCTCATTCACTCTTAAAGCCAATTTCTTCTAAGTTCTTGAATTAGACAAGACATTTACGAGATAATTGGACCAAAAAACCACCAAAAGTCACATGTAAATTGTTAAAAGTAACTATCATAAGATATGATTTATGAAAATAGTTTTAGTTTTCCTCTGTCTACCTGTCCTACTCCTAATTATTTTCATAGGGATATCTAGGTCCCTTGGAGATTCCTTATCTTGGGGATTGTGGTACAGTTGAAAGCTAAAAGACCTGCAAGTTACAGCTTTTTCTGAATTTATAAAAGTCAAAGTCCTTTGAGAAGATAGTGTTAAGCATCCCAGAATGCAAACATGGTGATTTAAGTTTTTTGAGGACAACAAAAAGAAAAGGAAGATTGCCTGAGGCTGGACAGGATAGTCCCTCAGGTAGGCCTATTTTTTTCCCCCTTGTAGGATACCCTCTGCAAAAATGACTGCATAGCTCATTTAAGAAAGTGGAATTTCACTCAAGGATGCCATGAGCCATGCTGGGCCTGAGGGAGTCATATGGTGTCTCCATAGTAACCAGTGAGACCTGAGGTATCAAAGCAATGTTGTATTAAGGAAAATCTCAGGCCTCTTGATTAACCATTGGAGTGGGAAGAGATGGCAGTTGAATAACATCTGACGTTGAATTGGCAACTCTCTTGGAAGTGGGTGGGTACTCAGGCTCAGATTAAGATGATATTAAAAAAATAATAAAATACAACTTTTCTTACACATCTATGTTTGTAGACTAGCATTCATTAATGCTGTGTTAACACTGCATCTAGTTTTGGAATTTTCAAAATTATTTTCTTGCCTTAATTAATTTATGTCTTAGAATAAACATATGAGTACACATTATTATCAACCTTGCTTTATATATCAAGGAATTACGGTTCAGAGAAGTTGAAACACTTGCCTAAGAATACACAGCCAACTGGTGGCAGAGTGAAGACTCAAGATCAGATTTATCTGCCCCTAAATCTCAGACTCTTTTCAACATGCTGTACTGCCTTTCAAATAGGGAAACTAGGTCTGCTCATTAAGTGCTATTGAAGAGATGGCTGGAGTTCTTTAAATATAACTAAATTCCCAATTTAAGCCATAATTAGCAATAGTAAAATCAGTCATCAATCACAGGTTCTCCAGGTCACTGTGGGGTAAACTTACTTGAGTTTGTCTACCCAGCTGCTCCCATACCCAAGCTCCTTTTCAGACCCTGAACATACCTCCTCTCTTTAAATAAGCTGCCTCCTTCTGTTCTATGCCTTAAGTTTGCACTACTGATATGCAGTGGGACAATCTCCCTAGGTTTTTCCTTTCTGGCTGCTCCAAATACAATCACAAGGCTTTGATTCTTTTCCAAGCTTCTGACTGATCTACAAGGAGTCAGCTCATGACAACTTACAGTAAGAAGTTGTTATAAAGTTTTTATAAAGTTGTTATAAAGACCACAGCAGTGGTCTCTGCTCTCTTAACATGACAATGCATCCTCTTAGCCTGAAATCTTCAGCTTTGATTTTGCTTCCCAGGATGAAGATATTGTCCAGGTAGAGTATTATGTGACATCATTTTCTCACTACCACCATTGTCCCAGTTGGGTTTCTTCTCACATTGTTCAATCTATAATCCATAGCACATCATTTTAACAACCTTACTCCCTCCCTTCACTCTCCTTTCTTCTTACTGATAAAACACCATCACCGTGTGAATCCTCCCATCCTCCTTTCTCGGGCCTACACCAGAGCAGCCAAACACAGATGCACAAAACCTTGCCACCTGGGCGACTTGTTTCACTGAAAATTCATTATCTCATATTCACATGAGCCCTCAGTAGTACCATGTTACAATTCTGTAACATTTCTTCAGTTTTTCAGTTCTCTAAAAAATGACTTACCTTTTTCTCTCTCCTGCAGCCTTCCAGGATCTCTCACCTCTCAGATGATGGCCGTGCCTCTTATGTCACCTTCCCAAGGCCATACCAGAAGGACCTGCATCCACCTTCTCCTTCTTCCCTCCAACCCTCTTCCTACCTAAGTCCTATGCTCTAAGTGCATCTCCTCTGTTTTCTCCAGGGAAACTTCCTTTTGCTCTCCCAGACTATCATTTCTCTCTACTGGGAATCATTCTTTTCACATATGATTATACTTGAACATCCCCCATTTTGATATCCCCCATTTTGAACATCTCCCAACTCCTCTTATTACCAGAAAACTCACAACTTCTCCTCTCAACACCACATGAAAGCCTCCAGAGGAGTTGTCCACATACACACTATCTCCCCTTCTCTACCTTCCATTCTCTCTGCAGTGCCACCCAACTTCCTTCCATCAAATCTTGTCAGGGTCAACAAAAATTGCATGTTGCCAAAACCAGTGCACAGTTTCTTCATTCTTTTGTCAATATTAAGCTCTACTCTCTTGACTTTCCATCGCTTTCTCCTGGTTTTTCTTTTATCTTACTGACCTCCTTATTCTTGGTCTTTTCTTTTTCTTTATGTGAATAAAATGCAGTCTCAAGGTTCTGGTTGAGGCTTATTTCTCTTCTCTAAAACTGTCCTCTGGGCAATCTTATCAATTCCCAAAATTCTAACTATAATTAATTATATATTTGAATCCCAAAGTAGTAGTTCAGTTTTGTTGAGTTCCAAACATTGATATGGAACCAGTCTTTTGTATGTAATTAAATGCCAAAACACTTCATTACATTATTCAAGTCAGAAATCTTCAAATCATTCTGTTTCTCTTTCTTCTCTCACAGCAGTAAGGCTTACGTTTCCCTCTAAAAATCTCGATTCTTCTTATCTCTCTCTCTCCTCTTATCTCTATTAGCATTGTCATCAATCAGGTAGACTTTTGCAACTGCATCCTAACTGTTCCTACCGTCCCAATTCTGTTGCACTACAATATATTATCCCATAGCAGCAAAAATAATCCTCTTAAAACATAAATCAGATAATCTGGCCCCTTTCTGAACCCTTCCTAAGCTCTCCCTTTCACTAAAGGAATTCCAAACTCCTTATCATGGCTATAAGCTACTGGAGATCCTACACCCTTTTGACTCTGTTCCATGCCCCTCACACACCTAATCAGCTTGTTCCATTTCCACTGAACTGTGAGATTATCAAACATGGTGTGTCTTTTCCCATCAAGGCCTCTACACATGCTGTTCCTTCTACTAGTAACTTTCTCCAAACTCGTCCTTTGTCTCTCATTTCTCAAAAGTCTCAGAGGGTAATTTCTTGCCATTCATCTAACATGCTTTGAACTTATTTGTTTATCTTATTTATTCTTTTGATTTATCAAAATTTGCAATTGTTTTAGTTCTTTGTTCAATGACAAGATGTTGTCTGTTGTATGCTCAATCAATAGAAACCATGACAGCCTTGTTTGCCTTGTATCTCCAGGCTGAACACTGTGAGAGACACATAGAAACTAATGATTGATATACACTTGTTGACTGAGAGAAGAAAAAAAAACTGACCTGTGGAAACAAGGTCAGTTTTTGTTATTGGACTTACAGGACAATCATATCTTTCTTCAGATTCCATCATCTGTTTAAAAAAAAAATATTCTACTCCTACATCATAGACAGGAATGGAACTTCCTTATAGCAACCCAAGGGTCCATGCAGGACTGGTCCAACTGGATTAGACAATAGATTTCCCTCAATTTCTTGGGTATAGTTCCTAAGGTGTTCTGTTATGTCAGATCATGTGGATGAAAGACACTCTTCCAATTTAGCAGATTGATTGACATTTATGCTACTACATGTAAGTGTGTCATCTGACCATCTGTCATGTCTAAACATTAGTGTTAAGACTGTTAACATCTCTATGATCAATTCAAGAATCCAACTCTTTCCTGATCTGATTTTGTAGCTTAGCTTTAAAGAGTCATGACAATAGAGTCAACTGAGTCAGTCCTGAAATAGTTGTCTGTACTGTGTTACTAACAGAGATTATGATGTCTGATGCTCTTAGAATCCACCTTGGCCTTGACTTTCTGTAGTCAATGAAATAATTTTTTTCAAGACCTAATATCTATCTATGTAGGCATGGCAGAAGTGTGCTTTATGACTGATTGGGTTATTTGTGTTGGAAAGCTCTTTAAACTTTATTTCAGTGTACATGCCTATAAAATTTAAACTTTCTGAGACATGCCTGATTTAGAGACATATTGGAGAAATACCTCTTCCACTGACAAAACTGATTCTAACCATGGTACTTCCACACAAAGAAATATTACCCAGCAGTAAAAAGAAACAAGCTACTGACATAGGCAACAACATGGGTGAGTCTCAAATGCATCATACTAAGCAAACAGAGACAGATTCAAAGAGTTACATATTGTGTGATTCCACTTGTATGGTATTCTGGAAAATACAAAACTATAGGAACAGAAAGCACATGAGTGACTGACAGGGGATGGAGAGGTATGAGGTTATTCTGTGAGATGATGAAACTGTTATGAGTCATGGCTATGGTACAGTATCCCCACTTATTCATGGTTCTGCATTCTGAGGTTCTAGTCATCTGTGATCAAGATTAAATAGAAAATTCCAGAAATAAAAAATTCACAACTTTTAAATAGCACATTACTTTGATAGTGTGACGAAACCTTGCCCTATCCCATGCCATTTCACTTTGTCCCACCTGGGATGTGGATCATCCCTTTGTCCAGCATTTCCTCGACTTATATACTTGTTAGATCACTTAATAATCATCTTGATTATTAGAGCTACTGTTGTAGTATTGCAGTGCTCGTGTTCAAGTAACTCTTATTTTACTTAATAATGGCCCCAAAGTTCAAAAGTAGCGAGGCTGGAATATTGTTATATTTGCTCCATTTATTATTAGTTTTTGTGATAATTCCTTACTCAGTCTAATTTATGAATTAAACTTTACTGTAGGTATATATGTATAGGAAAAAACAGCACATATAAGTTTTGGTATTACCCACAGTTTTAGGCATCCACTGATTGTCTTGAAATGTATCCCCCAGGGTAAAAGGGATATTAAAGTGGTTACACAATTATATGCTTGCTATGGTTAATTTTATGTGTCAACTTGGCTAGGCTATAATACCCAGTTATGCTATCAGACACTAATCTAAGTGTTAATGTGAAGGTATTTTGTGGATGTGGTTAATACCCACAATCAGTTGACTTTAAGTAAAGGGGATTATTCTTGATAATGTGGATAGACATCATCCAATTAGTTGAAAGTTCTTAAAGCAAAATTGAAGTTTCCAAAAGGAAGAAGAAATTTTGCCTCAGGACCACAGTATCAGCTCCTGCCTAAGAGATTTCAAAGTCTTTCCTATGGATTTTGGGCTTGTCATGCATATACAAGATTACATGAGCCAATTCTTTGGAATAAATCCTATATACATATATGTATATGCATACGTATATATAAAAACACATATATACATACGTATACATAAACGTGTGTATACCTTCTTGGTTGTTTCTCTAGAGAACCCTAACTGACACAATGTGTTTGTTAAAATTCATAAAAATATACTCCTAAAATGGTAAATTTTCTTGTATGTAAATTACACCATGATAAAATTGATTTTAGAAAACTAATCAGGATTCTGCTTGGAGATGTAAAGAGAAAGTATGTGTGTATGTTTATGCATGTGTGTGCAAATAAACATATGTGTGAGTCAGTGTATATGTACCTATATGCAGTGTGTGCCTTTTCAAGTGTATGTATTTCTGCAAAGGAATTGAGGGAGGTGGTGAAGTTTGAAAAAAATCCTGAAAGCAGAATGATAAAAAGAAGGTATCTGTTTGCAGTCTGAGTTGACTAAGAGGTCGCTCCATAGCTAAAAGAAGAACCCCCAGTGTAACAGGACACCAGTTGTTTTTGTCAGTGTACTAATGAGAGTGCACTGGGGTAAGGATTTTAAATTAAAATTAATCCATTGTTTGCTGAATATGTCTTACACACTCGATGCTGTGCCAGATGATTCAAAGTAAATAAAGATATATAATATGTGGCTCTGTCCTCAATGTGCTCACAGTGTGGTAGGAAACATGTGAACAACTCCAAAAATAACCATAACTCTAGATACAAAATAAGAGACATAAACCAGATAAAGAAAATTCTTTGGAATGTAAAGGAGCAGGATATCATATTTGGGTGGGAAGGTCAAAGGGGCTTCACAAGCAAAGTTGCATTTAAGCTGGATCATGAAGGAGAAGGAATATTTTTGGAAGGAGGAAGCAGAGATGGGGCAGAGGGCATTTCAGAAAGAAAGAACAATACAGAAGAGAGAACGAGAAAGAGAGAAAGAGAGAGGGAGGAAGGGAGGGAGGAAGGGAAGAAGGTGCAGATTCAGGAAAGCATGGGCTGCGGGAACTGGGAGCTCCAGCAAGGCCAGAGAGACAGTGAGTAATCCAATTTATTTACTAATTTAATAAGCATTTGTTCAGGGATTCCTCTGCACCAGTTTGGCTGGAATATAAAGCATATGTAAAAGAGTGAAAAATAAGAGTTAAAAATGGATGGCTAAGGTGAAAACAACGGGTAGACAAATTTTTAATAGAAAATAGCCTTAAAATGTTCTGCTTCCATTTAAGAAATGAATGAACCCAGCAGTAAAATGGGTCACCCTGCCCTGTAATATCTTACTAAGATTTGCTCAAGTCATCAATCCACACCCTAGTAAATGTCCAATGTCCTCCTTAAGAGGTTTGTGGATTCCTGGGGTGCTTAGTCATGTCACTTCTGGTTCAGATTTTCTCCTGCCCTTGAATTCTTGGTTTCACATTGTGTCTTGCAGCAATTCCTTTACATCTCTTCCATGCTCCTCCAGCCATTCCTCCTCATCTCCTCAAGAACTAGCCATTTTCCACTCATCCCTGTGTCGTCAGTTTCCCCCACCCTGAAGTACTATTCTAATAATACTACAGTATCTCCAAACTGAAAAACCTTTGACTTACATCCTTCTCCAGTTATTGTCCTAATTCTTTGCTCCCAGTGATGGAAACATACTCACAAATTACCTTTGATCAATGTCTTCACTTCCACATATTACATTTTTACATATTGTTCAAAGACATTAAATCATTGGTCTTTTCACTGGAGTTATCACCAGATATCAGCATCTGGGGTTCATGTGAATTTTGAGAGAAAATGACTGTAACTCTATAACTGAGGCAGGGCAGTGGGATCAGGTTAGTCTGCCAGCAATCTGGAAACAGGGTAAGGAAAGCCAACTGAAGATCGCACGCCATGTGCAAACTGACACCAAACCCTTTGTTCCACGTGTAGACTGGCACCAACCCTATTGTTCCATATGTAGATTGGCACCAAAAATTCCACTTTGCCTAGCGTCCCTTCTTTTAATTTCTCTCTGATCTTGTTTCTTTATGGAAAAAAAATTATATTCTTCTCCTGGGGTCTGTGTTTGATGAGGCTAGCATTGTCATCTAGCTGTGTGGAAAGAGGAAACCTGAGCGGGAGGGTTCAACTGCTGTGTGAACAGAATTGCAAATAAGCCCCATGCCTCTGGGTTAAGGTACTGGGAGTTTGAGCACAAGAAGCCGCTATCACTCACAGATAGGGAGAAGCAGAGGTGAAGGGCCCTGCTGCTGTTTTTGACTGTGATGCCTGAGCAGGAACCCAGGACTACAGTCTGCAGAAGCTGCTGTTACCCAAGTCCCCACCAAATACAGGAGAAAACATGACTTCTCCCTCCCCCTACCTCCCAGTATCCTGCTTGCCTTCTATTGGCAGTATTTCCCCTGTTGTTCCTCCAGTTTCTTCAATAATTTTTAAAATAAATTCCCTGAATCAAAAAAAATATTGGGGTGAATTCTGTGTATTAATCCAAAATAATTGAAAATAGGGGCTTGGAAAAGATATCCACATGCCCATGTTCATAGCAGCATTATTCACAATAGCTAAAATGTAGATGCAATTCCAGTGTCCATTGAAGGATGGATGGATAAGCAAAATATTGTATATACATTCGATGGAATATTTTCAGCCTCAAAAAGGAAAGATCCTGATACATTCTTCAACATAGATGAAACTTGAGGACAATTATGATAAGTGAAATAAGCCAGTCACAGACAAATACTATAAGTTTCCACATATCTGAGGTACTTAGAGTGGACAAAATCTTAAAGGCAGAAAGTAGAATGGTGGTGGCCAGGGGTTGGAGAGAGCGGGAAAATACAGAGTTGTTGTTTAATAAGTATAGAGTTTCGATGTCACAAGATGAAAATAGTTATGCAGATAGATGATGGTGATGATCATACAACTTTATGAATATATTTAATGCCACTAAACTGTACAATTAAAATGGATAAAATGGTAAATGCCATGTTTATGTGTATTCTACTGCAATAAAAATTTAAAAACATTATTCCTCAATTGGCTATTGATATATACAGTCCCCTCAATCCCTGTTCCAGTTATTCTGTAACGTATATCATTTTGTTAGTCTTCACAAAACTTGGTGCTCCCTGAAATGATCTTATTTACTTTTGTTTACTTCTTTGTCTGTCTTCCCTACTCAAAGGCAAGATTTAAGAGAGTGGTAACATTTTACTGCCTTGTTCACCTCTATAGCACCAGCACCTGGAATAAAACTTGCTTCATGGCAAATTTCAATAAATATTTGTTGACTGAATAAATACACATGAAAGGAGACTTAGGTTTTTTTTTTTTTTTTTTTTTTTTGAGTTGGAGTCCCATGCTGTTGCCCAGACTAGATTGCAGTGGCATGCTCCTGGCCACCGCAGCCTCGACCTGATGGGCTCCGGTGATCCTTCCACCTCAGCCTTCCACGTAGCTGGAACTACAGGTGCATGCTACCATACCTGGCTAATTTTTTGATTTTATTGTAGAGATGAGGTCTCGCCAAGTTGCCCAGTCGGGTCTTGAACCCTCGGGCTCATGCAATCCACTCACCTCAGCCTCCCAAAGCGCGGGATTACAGGTTGAGCCACCGAGCCTGGCTGGCATTTTTCTTGATTTATATTTTTTAAAAAGATTAACAGAATTCCTCCGATCTGTAATAGAGTTATAATAGAATCAACATTTACTTGGTCTCTCAAACACACCACTGTTCACTCTCAGTTCTCTTTTCTTCTAATGCCTTCCACTTTCCCCCTCATCCCCATTGGGGCACATCTGTCCAAATTAATCTTGTAGAAAAAGTTTCCTTCTTTCTAGCCCTTACACCCAAGCTCATCTCAGGGTTTACCTTTGTAGATCCAAACACTTATAAATGTCCTCCCATATACAGCCGGCCTCCTCCCCTCTCCTGGCCTTTCTGTAATGAAAAGGTAGCAGCAGAAGAGTTCAATCTTCTCACTGGTATGAAATATGCTTCTCCTCTTAGAAAGCAAAATACCTACAATTTGTTCTGGTTTACTGCAACTTTTTTGATATTACCATTTATTGCTTTTAGGTAGATATTAAATTAGGAATGTGTCCTCAGATATGGAGGACAGTGACATATAAGGACAATCCTCTCTCCTCTCAATCAAATAATACATTTTAAGAAAAATGAAAGAAAATAGAAATATATAGCTCAGCTCCCTGGCTCTTCTAAGTGTATCTGCCCACTACAAATTCAAATTAAAGCAAGAGTAACAGTGGCAGACCTGTGACGTTCACACTTTTCATCTTCTGCTTTAATGAAGAAAACGCAATTCAAATTATTTCTAAAGTGAGAAGAATAAAACTCAAAGAAATGTGTGTATCTGTGCATTACAAATCTTGATAGAAGAGATATGATTCCAGACATGATTTGAATGCACATCGCTCAGAAAATTCATACATGGGGAGTAACCTTCAGACAAGGTCGGAGGCAGCAGCTCCGGGGTCTCAGAGCCAATCGCTGGACCGGCCATGGCCCAGGGCCACTTAGAGGGAACGGAAGGACAGTGAGGGACGACGGGAGGCGGGCAGGGGAGAGGAAAAGACATAAGAAAGTAAGGATGTTTGAATACCACCAGCGATCGCTTCGGGTACATTTTGCTGCCTTCGCTGTGTGAGTCAGCCTGGCCGCAGACAATCGGAAGAAGGCGACGGCGGGGCAGGCTGCGGGGTGCCCCGCGCTTGAGGTTGCGCCGCTGCCCACGTGGAACCCGCGGCGCGGGGCTTTCCCGGAGACCCGGGGCAGGGGGGGCCGTGCGGGACGTTCTGAGCCATGCGTCGGCCTCAGAGGGCACTGGCACCAAGGGGGAAATGTCACTGCCGTATTTGCATATAAATCATTGCTCCATACTCATCACCTCTTGAAATGAGAGTTGAAAGTTCTAAGCAGAGGATTTTTGTTCATCAAAGTAAAACACCCTACTTAGCAAAGGAAACAGGGTCAAGGAGCTGCGGCTGCAATCAAGTTCCAATTCTTAGCCAAAGCGAGGGGATCAACGTGGGCAAGTCTCCCCCTAGTGGACAAATGGCGTCACCTTGCACTCGCAAAGAGGGCCGCGTCTGGGTCCCACAAAAATTCACAGGGAAGCGCCGAGTGAGGGGCCGAGTTCAGGGGAGAGGAAGTATGCTTGTCCTAAGACAGTACCGCCTTGACTTCTCAGATGGTCTTTTTGGTGGAAAAGCAAACTGAGTCGACGTTTTTACACATCATTTGAGGATGTTTACTCTTAACGTGTTTGCTCTTAATTCGTTGAATATGACTACATGTCTCACAATAATGGAAGGTAGCAGATAGAATGCTATTTTCTAGTATCAGTTTCGAGATGCCTAAGTCATTTCTGAGGGGACACTACATTTGGGGCCAAGCCAAGAAAAACTATGGCTAACTAAGTGTGATTGGAGAAAGATGATCCTGCTTCCCTGGGCAAATTGAGTCCCAATGTCCTTGAGCTATGAGCAGTAGCAGCATGTCGGCAACCTCGCCAGGCTGACAATATCTTGTGGCTTGTCCCTGCATCAGTATGCTCTGCCAGCCCCATCCATATTAGAACCAACAGCCATGCCCTCGACCCTTCAGAAAGGTAGAATGGGCAAACCATCAGTGCCTTAGTCTAACCCTCACCATTCTTTCCCCCACTTTCTCCAGCTATTCTTGGCTTTCAGTAAGGGAAGTCTAGACTGAGGTCTATAGAAAAGACCTCAGAAGTTTTGGGGATACCGAAATGTATGGAAAATACACATGTATGTTCATATGGCTAAGTGTACATATGCGTGTGTGCATCCACATGCATTTGTCTTTCTATGTGCAAGTTTGCACGCTGGGAATTCATCCTATTTTTCAAAGTATCTGTGACCAAGAAACGTTATAAACTGTGGATAAAAGTTTCACTTCACTGATAAAACAAGCCACAGAAGTGATTGGAATAGCTGGGTCTAAGTTCAAATCCAACTGAGATTCCTTAGGAAAGTAACTTAATTCTCCAAGCCTTAGTTTCCTCATCTGTAAAATGAGAACAAAAACATAATATATAAGAATAATGATAGCTCTTAATCCATCAAATTAATGAGAGTCAAGTGGCACAATGTATGCAATGCACTTAGCAATTTATTTTGTTTTTTTGTTTTTTTGAGTTGGAGTCTCATTCTGTCGCCCAGACTGGAGTGCAGTGGCCGCTCCTGGCCACTGCAGCCTTGACCGGCTGGGGTCCAGCAATCCTTCCACCTCAGCCTTCCAAGTAGCTGGAACTACAGGCGCACGCTACCATGCCTGGTTAATTTTTTTTTTTATTATTAATTTTAGAGATGAGGTCTCGCCAAGTTGCCCAGGCGGGTTTCAAACCTGTGGGCTCAGGGATTCCATTCACCTCAGCCTCCCAAAGTGCGGGATTACAGGCTGAGCCACCGAGCCCGGCTGCACTTAGCAATTTACTTGACACATATTTATTGCTCAGTCAAGTTTGGCCTCTATTATTATGATGAACCCTATAAATTGGAAGCTATGAAATGTTAGAATCTTTAAAGTTCCATTGTGAACATCATGCATTTACAATAATTTTATAATTTTTTAAGTGAAGTACAAGGGTTATTTTTCTTTTGATAGAAATATATATAATTTATTTGGAATAATAAGTATGACTCTATCCAGGATAATAAACTAGGTCATATAATTACCTAATTTTAAAGCAAATAGAGACCTGAATTATTACCAGCCATATCTCCTTATTCAATTACAGTTTATAGATAAGATAATCCAGATGCATCATGAAAAATGACCTGTCCAGGTTGTACCAGGACCTTGATTTTTAATTCTGAACCAGTTTTACTACAGCTATCAAAGGCCTTTCTGACCTTTTCCCCCCGCTTCATTAGTATTCTCAAAGGTTTATAAAAGAAAAGATTAAAGTGACTGTCCTGTGGGAAATATACCATCATTCAGGATTCTGCTCAAATCCCTGGCTTTCTGGACCCTCTGGCTCAATGCCAGTTTTCTTTCTCTGAAAACTGTGTATCACAGTCTCATCACTGTTTAATCTCAGTATTAAGATACATGCCATATTCTATTTTCCTTCTTGTCCTACTAGATTGCAAACATCTTAAAGACAGGAGATATGACCTTATATCTAATAGAATCTGACAAAATAATGTTTCACAAAGGAAAGAATAGAAGGTCCAAAGGAGTGAGAAGGTCATCTATTTCACTGATAAGCTTGAGCCTGAAAAACTCCAGAGGACCTAAGAAAAGTCCATTCTCCGAAGCTGATGCTTTCTCCTCGCCTCAAATCAGCTGGAAGCAGTATGAACTGGACCAAATCTGACCATAGCCAACAGCTCAAAAAGGTTAGAAGTGAGCTGTAAGAAAAAAATCAGGACCCATAACTCTAAAACTTCAAAAGGGCAAAGGATGAAGATTCGAGTATAAAAGTAGAATATTTTGCATGAGCTTGTTCATAGGAACATGGCAAAAGTGTGATTCCTAGACCTGGTCCCTAGAACTAGACCCAAAGTGAAAGAGCAGAAAAGGGACAAATACCAGGCCTGGTCTATACACCAGAGTTTGGACAGAAACTAAAGGGGGAGGGAGTAAAATCCCTATCTCTGAATTAGAAGCCCTGAGGGCAGAAGTGAAGTGGGACTTTTTAGTGTCTTTTCTCCCTAGTCTTCCCAATGTTGACTTCTACTGCCATTTCTCAACCTTGCTTCCTTCTTGCACCTCAAATTAGGCCATGATAGGAGAGAGGTGGTTGCACCTTCTGCCAAAGCAACAATTGTCTAGAAAGAGCAAAGATTCTTAGCCTAAGCTTAACTAGTTCTTTGACTTCCCTGAAAAGAGACAGAAAAATAGGCCCCAAGAGCATTTATGTGTCTGTCTGGATAGAGGATTCATAGATTTCATGGGACTCCTTAAAGGGTCTGTGACCTAAATGGGGTGAATGATGGCTGCTTTAGAGCCTCTCAAATCTTTACAACTCCCCAAGCCCTTCCAGTGAAATCCTATTTTTTTTTTCAGAGAGCTCGCTCAGAAGGAATATTCTTCTGAATCCATTTCCTGGACTTATGAGGATGTTCACAAAACAGACTTCCCCTGTGTCATAGACCAGGGACTGTAGACATCAGTGCCTTAGGGAGGATTCTCTGAAGTTGCTGCAATTTCTAAGTTATTATCAGAGGGTAGTGAATGTCTGGAGAGACAGACTTCCTGAGAATCCTAAAGGAGCCTAAATAATTCACTAAACCAAGAGAAATTCCTGAAGCACACTGCAAACTTATTGACTCCAGAGTGTTCCTTTGACATAACAGACACAGTAGCTTAAGGGAAGTCTGGGGTAATGTGTTGACTGATAATCATTAGGAAAAAATGGTAATTCATTCTTTTTTAAATCAGATTTTGATCTTGACAGAGGACCAGAAAAAAAAAACTTGCCTATTTTATCTGTAAATTACCTAGAGACTTGCTTTCCGTAGCTGGAAAAAATGGGTGATGAGTTTGTCTCTTTGACCCGAAGAACTCACATAATAGAACAAAAGAACATCATCAAGATTCTGCTTTCAAAGACTGAGAATTTACAGAGTGTTGTTAGAGGTTCTGGGGTTAATTAAACACTAAAAGTTATCTGAGAGCAGCAGGCAATTTATTTTCCATGGGTTTTAGCTCTGTTCTAGCCTGTAGTAAATTGCAGATGTTGCTGGAGCACCCAGGAGCCCAAGAGTAGCAAAGCAGAGTCTGGCCTAAACACTAGTGAGGCTTTACTTACTCAAACAAGCAACTTTTGGAACTGGGGCATTTGTGTCTCTTCTTGTGTTAGATGCCCAAATCAGCAATACTGTATCACCCTCCCATCTACCCAGTCTTCTGCACAAACTGGAAGGGAAGTAGTATTTAGGCACACACATGAAACAATGGCTGGGGAAAGACAGTCTAGGAAGGAAGTGAATCGACAGCAAAATGTCAGAAGTTGGGGATCATGGATCATATTCAGGTTGACTGAATCAAGAACTAAATTTCTGGCTTTTTCAAGTAAAGGTTAGCCTCAGATATTCATACCTGGCAGGGCTTTTGTCCTCCATGTGTCTCATTCACTACATGAGGAAGCTAGGGAAAGATCTTGCTAGAAAAATGTAAAAAAGTTGAGAAGAGGCTGAAAATCAGTCTTGTGACCTGGAATCATGGGAACTGGTTAAGGCTTCTTTATTTATTTTGAGTTGGTGTCTCACTCTGTCAACCAGGCTGGATTACAGTGGCACACTCACAGCCACCACAGCCCTTACATGCTGAGCTCAGATGATTCTTCTGCCTCATCCTTCCAAGTAGCTGGAACTACAAGTGTACACTACCACACCTGACTTTTTTTTTTAATTGTAGAGACAGGGACTCACCAAATTGCCCAGGCTGGTCTCGAACCCGTGAACTCAGGCAATCTTCTCACCTCAGCCTCCAAAATTGCTGGGATTACAGGCTTGAGCCACCGTGCCCAGCTAAGGCTCCTTTATGAAGACTATTGTACTCTGGTAAATGGAAAGTCACTATAATGTATCCACATAACCCTATTTTTTTTATATATACACATATACACATGAACCAACATATATATATGTATATATAGACACAAATTTATATATGTGTGTGTGTATATATAGTCTTCTTTATATATATATATATAACAATACAGACACACAGTTACAAATATATAACTAAAATTATATATGCTTATATGACGAGATTATGGGAAATTTAATTTTTCTTTATTTTGTAAGATTGTTACACCAAATGTATTCGTTTTATAATAAGAAAAGTAACCAAAATCTTTAATAAAAAATAAAATTAAAACATAGAACTCCTAACTTTCTTCCTTCTTGACTTTCCTAATTTTGCAAATATCAGTGAGGTCTTGTGTGGATAAGAAGTCCAAGAATAGAATAAATGGAGCCTTAAAAGATAAAAACAAAATGACATCTTGTTCTTTTTAATGCTTGGTTTGGCAATATCAGGGAACTTGTGGAAACAGAAATAACATTAGCTAAATAAGATTCTACTCATAGCAGAAAGATTATATTAAGGACCCTGCTCCAGGCTGTATTTTCAGAGCAGACCCCCGAGAATTTTAAAACTTGATTTTAACAATTTCTCTGAAAGTCCTGCCAACTCCAAAAGAGCAAATTGAGACTAGAGACAGTAGGCTTTTTTGGCTTTTCTTCTTCTCCCTCCGCCCCCACTCCTTCCCCACTTCTGGTCATGTATGACTCCTTGAAGATAGAGAAGATGAACCTGGTGAGTTGTAATCCTAGTTGTCTCAGATTTTTGCCCATCTCTGATTTAAAACACTTGAATAATGTTGAACCTGTAGCTTGAAACTCCACTCAGGTGATCAGAGCAGTTTTGCACAGAATGTTATTCATTGCTCATGTTGAAACAGAGAGAATTAGTGAGTTAAATAGATGAGGTAACAATGATAGGAAAGAGTCACACCATGCATGACCTTGAAAATCTCCGTAAGGAGTTTTAGCTTTATTCTAAAAAGAATAGAGATCTTCAGCAAGGAAGTGACATGATCTGCTTAAGAACGTCACCCTCACTGCTTCTTGGAGAATTAACTGAAATGATGCAGAATGGAAGCAGGGAGACCAGTTTAGTGACAATGGTCTCAAAAAAAGATAATGTGTTTTACACACACACACACACACATATACATACACAAATAAATTAATATATACATACGTGTATATATACATATTTACATACATACATAGATATATCTGAACATAAATATGTTTTTGGTTACTTTAAATGCAATGTCACCAGACTTTGCCCTTACATTTTTTTCTTGTAACAATTATTTTTCTCATCTATTCTTCTATAAAATCACTTTTGACAGACATATAGTATTTCATTGGATGGGCATGCCACAGTTTATTAATTTATTAGTTTAATCAGTTTAAACTAAATTAGTTTAGATTCTAGTTTCTTATTTCTGGTCATTTCTTTTTAGTTTTTATTGCTAAAGATGATAATTTCAAAAACATCTTCATCAAAAGATTGTTGAGCATATCACTGAGGATTTATTTTGAATTTTTTTTTTGAGAAGTGAAACTGTAGCAAAGGTGCACATCCTTTTATGGGCTATGACACAGATTGCCAAACTGCTCTCCAACATGCTTGTCCTAGTTTAAAACCAGATCAGAAGTAGGAGAATATTCATTTTCCCACACTATCTTCTTTTAATTTAAATTTGCCAAGTTGATGGGCAAAAATATTGTTATTTTAGTTAGCAATTTTTAAAAATTATTAGCAAGGCTAAATACACAGAATGCCCATTTTATTTGTTTTTCTGTGTGTTATCTTTAAAGTAAAGTAGAGCTAAGGATCATGAGAGTTCCTTAAATTATGTATTTAAGAATGTATATTATACACAAAAACTTTCCCTGGTCAGTAAATTCTCTGTTGTTTAAGTTATTTCTTAGAGTTATATGAAATCTCAGTTGTTGCATTCTAATAAATACATAGATCAACTCTGCAAGGAGAGTAAATACAAGAATCTGCTCTGTAAGCGGGTTCAAGTTGCTGTCTAGTGTGTGAAGAATGGTACCTAACAAAGGATTCTGGAACACTCTTGTGAATCCCATGCTGGTCTCACTGTAAAATTAATTGAACAATCAGTGCTTATGGTTCTCCAGTGAAGGAAGAAAACTCAAACTGTCAGGCAAGTGATGTGAGTGAGAAAACCATGTCTCCAAGAGACATATTATAGAAAACAACTCTTAAGGCTCATCCTTTACAATGGTACCCAGAACTGAATGAATTCAACCATGGAGTCATGCGGCATGAGCCCTTACTGAAACATAACTGTGGCTTGCTACCTGAAGGACAATGTTATTGGCAAAACATTAAAAGCTTAAGAATTGTTAAGAAGCTTATCACTTAGTGGATGGAAAAGCTGAGAGGTTGGTGGCAAAACAAGTGAACAAACTCGTGATTTTCATTTCCAAAGTTTAGGCTTGAACTTTTATTGACTCAGGAACAAATAGGTAAATCTTTCATTGAAGTTTCAGCTCAGAGTCTGAATAGCTTTTGACTTTAATCCTGCACTGCTCACATTGAGGCAGGAGTGGAACTGGTATTCTGTGTGTTTCTTCTAATGAGTATGAAAAAGTTGGAAATCCCTTTTCTCAGCTATTTTGCATTATTGAATTCTGTGATTCTGTTGGAAACAAAACAGCTAAAATCATATAACTTTATTAATCTAAACACTAGCAAGTAATGGGTGTTGAGTCCCTAATATAGCCCTGGGTTAAGAGATGAGGTCAGACCTCAGCTGTTGACATTTTACACCAAATCACTGTACTCCCTGAGGACATCATTTAAGCAATATTACATATCAAGCCATGTCATGAGAAAAATGCATTGTACTAAGATTTTGTGATCTGTTCAGTTCCAAGGGGAATATCATAAAGTCCCAGAATGATAAAGTCTTTTGGGAAGAAATGGGAAAGGAATAATATTTATTAATAGTTATTTATTAAATATTAAATATTTATTAAAGCTTCTGTGTACCAGATCCTCTTTTTGTGCTGCACCTGTTTTATTACAGTTAATTCTCATAGCAATCCTCTGAAGTAGATACAGAATTTTCCATTTTTCCTGATGAAAAAATGGGTTCAGAGAAATTAAATAGAAAGTCCAAGGCCCCATAGCTAGAAGTAAATTTATGTCTGTGTGACTTGAAAGCCTATGAGTCTTCTACTGTCTGTTGACATTCTAAATTTCAGAGTCTGTGTTCACCCCTCACCCAGGAAGGAAAAGAGAAGAAAGCAGGAGGGAGTAATTGGTCTATTCCCAGCCCAATATATATCAAAATTGGAAGGGGTTTTACAGACTATTTAACCCAACTCTTTTCATGTACAGATGTGACCATGGAGGCCCCAAGACAAACTGAGTTCCCTGGAAGCCGAGTCTGAGTTGGGGATTTGTTTAAGGGAATGAGGAAGCAGGATAGAACAGAAGAAGCTAAACATAGATATGGTTTTGCTGACAACCAGCACCCGCTTCCAGACATGTGAGAGAGGCTGTTTTTGGATGTTACAGACCCAACTGAACTCCTCATTGACACCATGTGGAGTGGGGATGAGCCATCCACACTGAGCTCTGCCCAAATTCCTGACCCAAAGAATTGTGAGCAATGTCATGGTTTTTGTTTCTGGCTACTGAGTCTGTCGTTGCTTTTTTGTAGTAACAGGTAACTAAAACATCTCCAAAGTCTTTATCTGATGAGAGAAGAATAATTCCCTAAACCAAAATCTGATTACCGTTTCTATCAAAAGTGTATATATCTTGGGCAAGAAAAAAGTTAGAGTCACTAGGAGAGAAGACCTTGGACAACGTACATTAACTCTATAGACATGACTTCCCTGGGAGTATATCTTACTACCTTTATATTGCCCCAGTCCCCTTTTCTGAAATCAGCTTCCAGGGAGAGAATATTGGATAGACCCAGTCTGTGTTAGAGGCCCATTCCTTGCCCAGAGATTGAATGTCCTTCATTCAGATGCTCCTGACTCCAGGGAGCTGCACCTAAAGATGTATGGCATAGATGTATACATCCTGATGGAAATATCCTGAAGAAATAGGCTGCTGTACCCTGCTCCTCTAGCTCTCAATCTCCTTAGGTCATCCTTATTCTGATGCCTGGTTATGTGCCTTCTTTTTAGATTCCAATACTGTCTTTCAATAAATTTCTTTGGTGCTTGAAATTTAAGAGCCTCCCCTAATACATAAATCTTGACAGAAAGTAGTCTTGTAATGTAATTCTAATTTAGCACATGAGAAAACTGTGGCTGCAGGAAGTTTAATTAAATTGTTTAAGGTATGTAACCAGAACAAAGTCCAGGCATTCTGACTTTCAGTCCAATGCCATTTCTCTATTCCCAAGGATAAAATTTTTATTTTTCAGATAGATATAATGAATGGGGGGGGGTTGCTAACATCCTCAGGTGTAAAAGAAAGCCCAAACCCCAAAGGTGAGCAAACTTCAATGCTGTTGTTATTTAATTTTCAGTCTTATCCCAGGAGGTGCTTAATTTGTGACCAAAATATCTATTTACTGAGTTAAGTAGTCATCTTATGTTTTGAATCAATACCAAAGAAATGTACTTACCCCTCATTAATTCACCTCTTAGAATTAATGAGAATCTAGTTTATAATAAAAGAGTTAATTGGGAAGGGTATTTGCCCTACCTCTAGAAGATTTCAGCAGTAAGACAAAGGCCTTGAGGTGCATTCATGAGATGCTCTGAAAACCCACATAGTAAAATATTTTACTATTAAAATAGTATTAAAAACTATGAAGCTATTATTTATGAATGTACTTAAATTATTAAATCAATTCCTGCTTTCTTTCTCTCTTTGGTGTTTTTCCTCTATTTTCTTTGTTGAACATAATTTTTCTTTTTATTTCTCATTTATTTATCTGCCAAAAGGATGTTTTTCAAACTCAACACACATTCCTTATTTTCCATAACACACATTGATGTTTACTCTGTCCACACGTCTCATATTTTTTATAGGCACTAGTTATATTGGTTTTTCATTTCTGAACTTTTATAGCATTTTCATTCTGGCAATTAAATATAGTTTTTTACATTGTCATTTTCCACCTGTGCTTTCAGTTTCAAGATTGAGTTTTCACTGATAGCAGTAAATCTTTTTTTCTCCTTCTGTTACCTGCCTTACAGTTCACGACATAGTAGTAAAACAAAGACATTTTTTATTCATTCATTTTTTTCAGCAGATATTTATGAAGAGCCTTCTGTGTACTAGAAATAGTGATTGACTCAGACCACCAAGATAAGCATGACATACTCCTGGCCTGGAAGAATGAATGAGTCTGTGAAAGACCCTCTCAGCCTTATCTATTCAATTGTCTCATTCCTAAAAAAGGGAATTAAACCAATTAGGGCATTGTGGAGTCTGAGGCACATTTAATGACACATTCTTAGAAAAATCACAAAACTTAGACAGTAACACATGAAAATACTCAGCATGTCCTTTGACATCATAGAGGACAGAAGACCTGGGCTGGGAATCAGAAGACCTGAATTTGGTTCCAATCTGCTAAAACCAGTTTTGTGACAATGGACAATCCACTCAGCCACTCTGAGCTTTAGTGTCCAAAAAATTAGGAAGATGGACAAGATATTCTCTAAGTATTTTTTCCAGTTCTAAAATACTATGAGCAAAGCACAAGGTAAAATGCCTCTAGTTTCTAACCAGAAACAACAGGTTAAAACTAAAAAAGTTAACATTGACGTTAGTTGTGAGATATAGTTCCACTAAGTAAAAAGTTCAGTGAAATGTAGAATTACTTTCAAAGTCTTTACTTTTTAAAACTCTTTAGTTTAAGCTTCCTTGGTTCAAGATATCTAAAGTAAATCTTGCTAAGTTTCATGGCATATACTGTCAGCATATTTAACAAAATCTTTGAAAACATATAAGAAAGTAAAGGAAGGAAACAGAGGTAAACTTTTTCCTTTCTTGAATATCACTGTATAAAATAATTTCATTAGTCCCCATAAATGCACCATTCTTTGCTTCTTAAACATAATAAAGACAATAAAATGCTGGTAGAACACACTAGCAGAGTACTCACTTAGAATGACAAATTTACAAATAAACTTATTCCCCCCACACAGGATTGCAGCTTCAAGACATCAAATGTGCTTGCATAGTGTACAGCACATTAGAATGCTAAGTTAAGGAGACATGGGAGTGAATAGTATGTCAACATAACAATAAGCCTGAATGACAAAGTAATCGAATATGAGGAAAACATTTTCTGAGTAAAGTGGTAACAGCTGCAGTAAGGCATGAGATAAATTGTGCAGGATCCAGTTAGCTCAGGAGACCCAAGTGAAGGGGGGGAAAATAATAATAACAGGCGTTAAACATGGGCTTACACTGTGTCAAAGTCCAAGGACTGAGGAAAACTCCCTGGGCAGCAGGGGAAAGACGTGAGGAACCAAATGGAATACAGGAAGCCAAAATCCATGGAAGGCATGTAGATGACTTCCACCCTGGAGGTAACACACAGAGAGAATTAATGAGTAAGAACAGAGTTGGAAGATTTCCATAATGTTATTTTACTCTCTCTTCAAAATTCAATCTTCTTCCTCAGAAATTTGTACTGTGCCCCCCAAGTGAGCTTCCACACAGCTTCACAGAAGTATGAATTGGTTCCAAACAGGCAGAAGGCAGGGAAATTAAAAGTATATATTCAAAAATGTGGCCTCACGTGTAGACAGCTGTGAAATAAAACAGAGGTCTGAAAGCCTTTGACTGTAAGAAAATATATTCTCAAATGTACAAAATTCTGTTAACATATGAATGAGACAATGGTGATGTTATGCCTTAATGGAACTGAGTTCAAGTTCAAACAAACTTAAGGTGTATAGGCTTTTTAAGTCAGAAAATTTAAAAAGATGATTCCCCTGATAACAATATCTTAGGCACCTTATATCACGTGCTGCATTTTATATCTGCTATTTTAAATTTTTGGCTTTTCCATTCGTAAAATGGCCAGCACTGAATTGGGGTGAGATTTCACTAAACCTTAACGGAGATGTATGGAGCACTTGGGGACTGGTGGATGAATTGAAACAAATGTTCAACAACAAAATCTAGCATAAAGATGAAACTTTCTCTGCTCTGCTCTAATGGGGATGTTTTAAAGTAGCATGAATTGAAACCAAAGCATTCTCGACATGAGCAAAGAATGATGATGTGAGGCCATGGCTGGATGCCCAACCAAAGTACCTATTTCATCTGTAAGCTTAGAGGGTCTGTGAGGAAGACACACGTGACACAAGACAACTTGGAAGCACAGATAAATGGTGTAATAAGAAAAAACAAAGGCACCCTGGAAGCCTATCAAAATACCTTATATTTGTGCTGGGCTTTTCATTTGTTAAAGTTTTTTTGTGAAAGCTATTACTGACAATTCCCATGCCAGTAAACTGAGATTTAGAGAGATTTCAATTTACTCAGCAAGGTACCAACTGAAAAGTAGACCTGCACCCAGGTCTTGACACCAAGTCGAGGGCTCTTTTCCTTCTATGGCTTTCTTTCTTTCTTGATACAATGGAGTCTCCAGCAGAGTAGGACTGGGATTCAAGGGGATTATACTAATATTGCCAAAGATACCTGTGACAGCGTTTATGTAATCATATTGAGGAAGTACAAATCTGTACATCCAGAAATGCACCGAGGCAGGCAGGGTGCAAGAAAGAATTATCTGTGTGTGTCTGCCTTAAGGACAGCCTGTGGGTAGGAACTGGAAAGGGAGAAAACTCACATTTATTGAGTGCCAACATGTGCCAGACACTGAGCTAGGTACTTCCCTGTTATTTCCTTTAATATCACTATAAGGAATGGGTCATATAAGTTCCATCATAACAGTGGAGGAAACAGAGATCAGAGAAGGTGAGACACATTCCTAATATTACCTAGCTAGAAGGCAGGAGCCAGGATTTAAAACAAATGGGACCTAGCCGGGCTCGGTGGCTCAGCCTGTAATCCTGCACCTCTGGGAGGCTGAAGTGAGTGGATTGCCTGAGCCCGCAGGTTTGAGACCCGCCTGGGCAGCGAGACCTCATCTCTACAATAAATCAAAAAATCAGCCGGGCGTGGTAGCACATGCCTGTAATTCCGGCTCCTTGGAAGGCTGAGGCGGAAGGATCGCCGGAGCCCAGCAGGTCGAGGCAGCGGTGTCCGGGAGTGGCCACGGGAGTGGCCACTGCACTCCAGTCTGGGCGACAGAGTGAGACTCCAACTCCAAAATAAATAAATAATAAAATAAATAAAATAAAACAAATGGGACCGACTTCTAAACCTCTGATTTTTTTTTTCTGTACCATATTGCCTCACAACATGCATCTATCCATATTTAAGCATTTCAGATAACAAAATGCTTCCACATACCTAATTTCACTTGATCTGAAGCACAGGACTCTACTAATCATGGTAAAGTGGGTGGAGACAGTTATCTTATTCTTCCTTTTTAACCAGGAATAAGTGGAAAATCTAGTTGGGAGAGGAGAAGGTGCTGGTCCCTCCTGACACCAGAATTTGAGTCCCCTGTGTGGAAGAGAGAAGCAAACTGACATTTTAACAGGCTTTATCTTCTCTGTTATACTTCGTGGCACCCTCCCTATGTAAGCAGTACCTGCCAAGCACAGATTTCAGAGTTTATTACAAACAGCAGGCTGGATCTTGCAATGAACAGAGAACATCCCTCAATGCAGGGTATAAAATTTTGTCTTCAGATCATGAGGTCTGTACTGAGCCCAATTATGAACTAATATCCTAGGAAGCAAAATGCCAGCCAGTACACAACTGGAAATTGCTTTCTTCTGGCCAGGGTCAGGGAAAATAATCACACTGAGCTTTATAGCTCAGTTTGAAAATGCTAATTTACTAAATGCCACAGAAAAGGCACAGAGAGAAATTCTTGTCTTCTCACTTAAAATCTCATCCCGACCCCATCTTCACATCTCTTACCCACATACTCATATTGTACTCATAAAGAACAAAATAGGGGAATGAATCAGTGATCTGCACAGATCAGATAAACAAATATGTGTTTCCTAAAGTATTAGGTGAATTAATACTAGCTATAATCTTAAAAGTACCAGTGGCCAGAACAGTAAAAAGTTTATTTCTCACTCCCAGCATAGTCAAATGAGAATCAGATTAAGCTTTCTGATTGGTGCTTTCTCTACATGATAACTCAGACATATAGGATCCTTCCATTTAGTGGTTCCTTTTTGTGACTTGCAAGTTTCCCTGGATTTTATCCATTTGGTTTTGAGTTAGGAAGGTGAGGGGTAGAGTGTGAGAAAGACACATTGGTACTTCAACATCTTAACTCAGTGAAGATGAAAAATGTCACTTTTGCTCGCATTTTATTGGCCAGAATTCATTACACAGTCAGCTTAACTGCAAAGAAAGCTGGGATATATAGAAAGATACTAACACATGTATCTGTTTTACTCTTGCTACATAAAACATACCCTCTCTCCAAGGGATGCAATGCAGAGACCCACCACTTCCTGCATTTAGCTCAAGCCTAGGACTTTCTGACAATACTGTGTCCTTTTTTGCAGGCCCAGATGTAGCTCCTCTTGGTTTGACAACCTATGAACGAAGACAAAAAAATTATCTGCCCTTCCCCCATCCAATGTACAATGCTGGAGCAGGTAAAGAAAAAAAATGTAACCATAAGTTTTCATTCAAAAAGTGGAAAGCAGTGATACTACAATTCTTGGTCCATCACAGTTAAGGAATTACATTCTAATTCTGTTCTCTGTCTAAAGTGCATTGTCCATCAATCTCAGTGGTCTCTTGGCTCCTTCTGCAAGGAGGCTTCCTGTTCATTTTTTCTTCTTCTTGTCTAAAGTGGGGATTGGAGAGCATGCCTTCCTTTGGGGTCATATAGCTTTTGAAGTTCGGAGATAAAAGATTGATTTAAGTCTTCAACATTTAGAGACTTTTGATGGTTCAAGCTTGTAGTTGATTGACTTGCTTCCAGTAACACCCCCCGACTTTATTTCTGTGCTGGGTGCCAGTAGTCAAACCTAAAGTGCTTTCTTAGACATGAACCTTTTTTAAGGTGACCAACCTTCCTAATTTAACCAGTAATGAGGAACTATATAGAACTTAGGACTTCTGGTTTCTTGGACAGGCTAGTATTCCATGGTCACATAGTTCTCTTTTTCCTTCTTCCCATACTTCTCTCACTCTCCATTTCATGACTGCCAACTTGAGGCCATCTGGAGCAATCAGTGGGAAGACCACATCCTACAAAATATGAATAGGTTTACTATTATTATTAAACCCATGAAATATATATGTATGTATATATACATATATATGTATACCACACACACACACACACACACACACACACACACACACACACACACACACAATGCAGGTTAAGAGATATTTTATCACTCAAGCATTTCTAAATGTCCCCCTTTGTCACCCGGCTTTTCCAACACTGGCAAACTTCTCAACCCTCTCTATTACTAGTCTCTTTCATTTCTGCTTATACATCAACAAATTCTTTCTGGAGCTTATCGTTTTATAGCCATACCTTGTTAACTGCAGCCAATAATATCCTATGCAGATTGTCTCTATAAACAGTTATACTGCTTTCTAACTATTTCTCCTAGAGCCAGCAGACATGAGGCCCACCCCCTCAGTTATCATAAGCAACAATTTTAACTGTTTTGCTTCTGCGTGTGGCAAGAATCGTGGTCTTCCAGCCTCTGATTCTATTTTCTTGCTAGTGAACACTTCACTATTCAGCTAATGACTCCTGTTTCAGGGATTTTTTTAAGGTAGAATTTCTTTTCAACACAATAATTCCTACCTTTGTTATTAATATAATAGATAAGGCAAGTAGCTATACCAAATATTCCCAAGTCTCACTGACTTCACAATTTTCTTCCTTATTTACATCACAGACTGCTGCTGTGATGTGGTCAAATGGCTCTCCTTCACCACATATGTTCACTCATCAGCAGACCCTGAATAATTATCATAATACTATAAGAAAAGGACTGGCAGTAGTGGGACACTGCTGGGGTGGGGAGCACACTTCATCAGTAAGGGCACCTGATCTCAAACCAGGCAAAGTGGTGACCAAATCAGGCCCAAACTTTACCTGTACAATGACCATTTGTATACCTAATCCTGGATTGCACCCCATATCTTTAATAATTAATTATTTATTTATTTTAAAAAGAGTTGGTTCAGAGACTCAGATTTCTTCCACCATGGCATTTCAGTGTTTTACCATGCCTCCTGGTGATGCACCATATGCTAAAGTGTGAGAACCACGGCTGCAGGTCAAACAACCGCAAGGAAGCTTTATTTGTTTCTCTGTCACCTGGCTGGCTCAATGCCCAACATAAGAGTATAGTGAATACTAAATTATTGCTATAGAATATATAGATAAATGAGTAATTATTTAAAATGGGAAATAGAGTACTAAGGAAATAATCCCACAAGAGGAAAAAAAAAATCCTAGTATTGTGAGTAAAGTCATGTTTGTCCTCTGAAATCGTCTAAAACCTGACTGTCTACCCAGATCTTTCTCTCCTCCTGGTAATAGAAGGTTAATGAATTTATTCAGATCATTAGTCTCAAGCTAGTATCTTCTCTGTAATTTAGATAATAATGCCTTGCCTCTTTTTTGTGTGTTAGAGTGTGAGAAAGATGGAAGGAAGGTTGGTAGAAAATGAATTTTAGCAGTCATTCATAATTTGAAGAGTTTTGGATCACTGCATGTGCAAAAATTTCTGTATCATAATGTGGTATCTAATTTGGAGACAAATTAAATCTTTACATAGTGTTAGGCAGTAGGAAAAAAGATGTAGGTTTGAAATACTAGCTCAAGCTAGAGAGAAATACTGATAATATTTTGTCATATTTCCTTATATTAATTAACATATATGTGCATATATACACACATATACATACATTACATATATCTATGAACTATAGGTATATATGTTTAAGTACACGTATGTGTATATGTGACTAAGTAGATGCACAAAAAATGTTTTGATAAAAACAAATTAGCACTTCTGGTTCTGGTTCAAGATTGAGAAGATGCACTTATCTCTATCCCTTTCACTAATTACAGTAAAAAATTCCTGGATATTATAAATAAACCAAACATAAGAAGACTGACAAGTAGAGAGGAAAAGAAAGACCACCTATGGACTTTGAGAGGTTAAGACATACATGGTGCTGGAAATTCTACCACCAATCAAGGGTAACAAAGAACTTCCCTCCACTCCTGGGGTGGTAATGGAAGCCAGGAAGAAAATTTGGACTTTTATCCCATTTGGCAGGACAGAAGGGGGACACTTTCCTCCACATGTCTGATGTCAGAGGAGCCCTGCTAAGACAGAAGATTTAAATATGTTACAGACTCTCATAACATAATACACAGAATAGGATTTTAAAAATCAGTTTCATACTAAGAACAAGAAAAATCTCATCTTGAATGACAAAAAAAAAGAATGATTAACAGAAGTTAGAATTATCTCACCAAGACTTTAAAGTAACTACCATAAGAAAATGCTTAATGAGTAATTACAAACACACACGGAAAAAAAACTAAAAAAAACAAATCTCAGCAAATAAAAAACTTAAAGATATAATCAACTGAGAATTTTAGAATGAAATAACACTACAACCAAATTTAAAAACTCAAAGATAGGCTCAACAGTAGACTAGTGAGGACAGAGAAAGGAGTCAGTGAAATGGAAAACAGAAACAATCTAAATAGAGAATATAGCTGAAACAAAATGAACAGAGGCTCAGGAATCTTTAGAATTAAAAAAATATTTAAAATAATGAATATTCTAATCATTAGAATCCCAGGAAAAAAGGAAAAAGAGGAAAGAGCTGAAAAAGGTACTCAAATAACTTATTTTAAAATGTCCTAAATTTGGTGTCTTAGTCTGTTTTGTGCTGCTATAACAGAATACATTATACTGGGTAATTTATTTTAAAAAGAAATTTATAGCCGGGCTCGGTGGCTCAGCCTGTAATCCCACACCTTTGGGAGGCTGAGGTGAGTGGATTGCCTGAGCCCGCGGGTTCGAGACCTGCCTGGGCAGCGAGACCTCATCTCTACGATAAATCAAAAATCAGCCGGGCGTGGTAGTGCATGCCTGTAATTCCGGCTACTCGGAAGGCTGAGGCAGAAGCCCAGCACTCCAGTCTGGGTGACAGAGTGAGACTCCAACTCAAAAAAAAAAAGAAAGAAATTTATTTTTCACAGTTCTGAAAGCTGAGAAGTTCAAGATCAAGCGATAGGATCTGGTGATAGCCTTACTGCATCCTCACATGGCCAAAGACAGAACAGCAAGAGAGAGTAAACCCACTCCTACAAGTCCTTTTAATGGCTTTATTAATCTATTCGTAAATGATTTAAATATTTAGCTCTTATGACCTAAACACCTCTCAAAAGGCACTACATCCCAACATTGTCAAATTAAGGACTATGTTTCCAACACATGAAGTTCTGGAGACAGATTCAGATCATAGCATTTGGTAAGTGATATAAATGTTGATCTGAGAAACTAAGTAGGATAAATGCAAATAATTGCACCCCAAGATACATCATAGTCAAATTTCTAAAAACTACAGACCAAAAAATCTTAAAAGTAGTGAGAGAGAAATTATACATTACCTACAGTGGAAAAAAAGTTAAATAACAGCATATTTCTCATCATAAATAAATAGGAGAATGTGAGACAATAATTTGCAAATGTTGAAAGAGAAGTTCTGTGAATCCAATATTCTATATCCAGCTAAAGTATCCTTCAGGCATAACAGAGAAATCAAAATATTTTCAGATGAAGGAAAAATAAATGTGTCACCTACAAACCTACCCACCCCCCAAAACAAATGACTAAAGGAGATTCTTGAAACACAAAGGAAATGATAAAAGAAGGAATCTAGAAACATCAGAAAAGCATAAAGAACAGCAGAAAGCATAAGTATAGGTAAGTACCATAGATTTTCAATCTCTTCTTGAGTTTTCTAAATTGTATGTAATGGGTTAAGCAAACATAACATCATTTGATATGGTTATCAATATATGTAGAGGAAATGGTTAAGAAAATTATATTATGAACAAGAAAGGGTAAAAAAGTTGTAGTGAGGCAAGCTTTCTACTTTACATAAACTGGCAAAATGTCAACACCACCAGACTGTGATAAGTTATGTATGTATGACATAATACTTAGAGAAATCACTTAACAATTTTAAACAAAGAGTTGTACTTAAAAAGCACTAAAAAATAAAACAGAATTCAAAAATAGGCTCAAGTTCCCACAGGAATACAGAAAAATGAAAAAAATATAAAATGATAGACCAAATTATAAGCTGCTTATAAGAATCTCATTTCAAGCCGGGCTCAGTGGCTCAACCTGTAATCCCGTGTTTTGGGAGGCTGAGGTGAGTGGATTGCCTGAGCCCGTGGGTTCGAGACCCGCCTGGGCAACTCGGCGAACCCTCATCTCTACAATAGATCAAAAAGTTAGCCAGGCATGGTAGCACATGCCTGTAGTTCCAGCTACTTGGAAGGCTGAGGCGGATGGACCGCCAGATCTCAGCAAGTAGAGGCTGCAGTGGCCGGGAGTGGCCACTGCACTCCAGTCTGGGTGACAGAGTGAGACTCCAACTCAAAAAAAAAAGAATTTCATTTCAAATATAGCAATGTGGATAAATTGAACGTAAAAGTTAGCATTTTCTGTAATTGCCCAAACTGGAAACAACCAAAAGATGAACAGTCAAATGCTCCTCAGAAGGTGAATATTTAAGCAAACTGTGGTGCATCCGTAACCTAGAATACTATTCAGTAAAAAGGAACAAGCTACTGACACACACAAAAATTTGGATAGATCTCAAGGGCATTACATTGAATGAGAAAAAGCCAATTTTAAAACAACACATGCTGTAGGATTCCATTAATATGATAGTCTCAAAATTAAAAAGATTATATGAATGGAAAACACATTAGTGGTTGCTAATGGCTACTTCCGGGATGGGGAGGATTAGTGGATATGACTATAGAGGGGTAGCACAAGGGATATTTTTGTGGTAATTGAATATTGTGTTTTGATTTCCTGGTGGTTACACACATTTATATATGTGATAAGATGGCATAGCACCAGAAAGATATATTGTAACAATATCAATTTCCTATGTTTACTGATGAACTTATAGTTATACAAACATAATTATAGAGAGAAACTGGGTGAAAGGTGCAAAGTACTTCTCTGTACTATTTTTGAAACTTCTAAGAATCTATACTTTAAAAACCAAAAGTTAAGCAAAAAACAAATTATAATCATAACTCATGTATAGTGTTATGTATTATCTTTCTTTAAATGTTTTGGTTGTGGTGAAATACACATGATGTGCAATTTTGCCATTTTAACCATTTTTAAGTATATAACCCAGTGGCATTAAACTCATTCACAGTGTTGTACAACCATCACCACTATCTATTTTCAGAAATTGTTACCATACCAGTCAGAAACTCTATACTTAAACAATAACTCCTCCCTATCCTCTCTACCCAGCTCCCTGGTAACTTCTTTGCAGTGGTGTAATCATAGTTCACTGCAGCCTCGAATTCTTGGGCTACAGCAGTCCTCTTATTTCAGCTTCCCATGTACCTGGGATTATAGGCTCCTGGTAACTTCTATTATGCTTTCTATCTCTATGAATTTTCCTATCTGGGTATCTCATGTAAATGTAATCATACAGTATTTCCCGTTTCACTCTGGCTTCTTTTTCTTAGCATAATGTTTACAAGGTTGATCCATGTTGTAGAGTCTATCAGAATTTTGCTGCTTTATAAGGCTAAGTAATATTCCTCTGTATGTATATACCACATTTTGTTTATTCACTTATCTATCGATGGATATTTGGGATGTTCCTATTTTTTGACTATTGAGAATAATACTGCTATGAATATTGGTAAATATATATCAGGTGATTTTAAGTCTTTTGGGTATGTACTTAAAAATAGAATTGCTGAATCATAGGGTAATTCTATGTTTAACTTCTTGAGAAACTGTCATAGTATTTTCCAAAGTGGCTGCACCAGTTTACATTGTCAAACGGTGCACAAAGATTCTATTTTTTCACACACTTGCCAATATGTATTTATTTTTTAAAAAAATAGTGACTTCCAGCAAGATAGCAAGTAATAAGAAAACTTCCTAAAAAAAAAAAAAAGCCCTGGTCCAGATGGCTTTCCAGCAGAATTCTACAAGACATTCAAGGAGGAGCTGATACCAATCCTACTGAAGGTATTCCAGGCGATTGAAAAAGATGGAACTCTCCCCAAATCATTTTACGAAGCCAACATCACATTGATACCCAAGCCAGGTAAAGACCCAACAAAGAAAGAGAACTACAGGCCAATATCTTTGATGAACATAGATGCTAAAATTTTCAACAAGATCCTAGCAAACCGGATTCAGCAATACATCTCAAAAATCATCCACCATGACCAAGTAGGCTTCATCCCTGGGATGCAAGACTGGTTCAGCATTTGTAAAACCATAAATGTAATTAAATACATCAACAGATGTCAAAACAAAAACCACATGATCATATCATTAGATGCAGAAAAAGCTTTTGATAAAATCCAGCACCCTTCTTGATAAAAACCCTTGAACATATCTCAAAATAGTAAAAGCCATTTACGAGAAACCCACAGTGAGCATACTCCTAAATGGACAAAAATTGGAACCAATTCCCCTGAAAACTGGAACTAGACAAGGATGCCCACTCTCACCCCTCCTGTTCAACATAGTATTGGAAGTCCTGGCTAGAACAATCAGAGAAGAAGAGGCAATCAGGGGTATCCAAATAGGAAAAGAGGAAGTCAAGTTATCTCTCTTTGCAGATGATATGATTGTGTACTTTGAAAACCCAAGAGAATCTGTCAAAAGCCTCCTTATATTGATAAAGGCCGTTGGCAAAGTCTCAGGATACAAAATAAATGTACAAAAGACAATCGCATTTCTCTACACCAATAATAAACAAACAGAAGCCCAAATTAAAAACACAATTCCATTCACAATAGCCACAAAAAAATGAAATACCTTGGCATCTTCCTAATCAGAGACGTGAAAGACCTTTACAATGAAAATTACAAAACACTGCTCAAATAAATCAAAGATGACACAAACAAATGGAAAAATATCTGATGCTCATGGATCGGAAGAATCAACATTGTGAAGATGTCCATCTTACCTAAGGCAATCTACAAATTCAATGCAATACCCATAAATTACCAGCAATATTCTTCTCAGACCTGGAAAAAGCAACACAGGAATTCATATGGAAACCCAAACATTCAAGAATAGCCAGAACAATTCTCAGCAAAAAAACCAAAGCAGGTGGTATCACATTACCAGACTTCAAACTTTACTATAAAGCTACAATCATCAAAACAGCTTGGTATTGGTACAGGAACAGGCATATAGATCAATGGAATAGAATTGAGATTCCAGAAGCAAAACCTCAATTTCTCAACCAACTCATCTTCGACAAAGCCTCCACTACCTACCACTGGGGAGAGGAGAACCTATTCAGTAAATGGTACTGGGAAAACTGGCTGACCACATGCAGAAGATTGAAACAGGACCCCTATCTATCCACATATACAAAGGTTAACTCCAAATGGATCAGAGACCTAAATGTAAAACCTCAAACCATAAGAACCTTAGAAAAGGAAGGAAATACCCTCATGGAAATCAGAACTGGCATCCAATTCCTGAACAAATCCCAAAACCCACAGGTCATAAGAGAGAAGATAGACAAGCGGGACCTTATTAAACTGACAAGCTTCTTCAAAGCCAAAGAAACCATCAAGAGAGCAGGGAGACAGCCTACAGACTGGGAAAAAGTATTTGCCAACTCCAGGTCTGACAAAGGCTTAACTTCCTGGATCTACAAGGAACTCAAACAAACTGAAAAGAAAAAAACAAACAACACCATTATAAAATGGGCAAAAGATATGAACAGACACTTCACAAAGGAAGACATTCGAGCAACCAACAAACACATGAAGAAATGTTCAACCTCACTAATCATCAGGGAGATGCAAATCAAAACCACACTGAGATACCACCTAACCCCAGTCAGAATGGCAATTATCAACAACTCAAAAAATAACAGCTGCTGGAGAGGGTGTGGTGAAAAGGGAACACTTCTACACTGTTGGTGGGAGTGTAAACTAGTGCAACCTCTGTGGAAAGCAGTGTGGCGATTCCTAAAAGCTCTAAAAATTGACCTTCCATATGACCCCGCAATCCCCCTACTGGGAATATACCCTGAAGACCTCAAATCACTCTATTAAAAAGATACCTACACACGTATGTTTATCGCAGCGTTGTTCACAATAGCAAGAACCTGGAAACAACCATGCTGCCCATCAAAAGAGGACTGGATTTTTAAAATGTGGTACATATACACGATGGAATATTACGCAGCCATAAAAAAGAACAAAATCATGAATTTCACAGCAACCTGGATGGAACTAGAGTCTATAATACTCAGTGACCTCTCACAGAAACAAAGATCTGAGTATCACATGTTCTCACTCATATAATGGACCTTGAACATCCAATGTAATACTATAAGAAAATGACTGACGATACTGGGAAACTATGGGGAGGGATGGGATTAACAGTTGCAAATATCTGTCTGGGGATGGGGAAACACCTCTTATCAACAGGGTGCCTGAATGAAACGTAAGTGTACACCTAACCCTTAACTGTACCCCACAAAATCATAATAAAAAATATTGATTAAAAAAATAAATAAAATTTAAAAATTTAAAAAATAAATTAAAAAAATAGTAACCAACTTAACAAATGTGAAGTAGTATCATTGTGATTTTAATTCACATTTTCCTAATAATTAGTGATGTTGAGCATATTTCATGTACTTATTGGCCGTTTTGGTCATTTATATCTCTTCTTTGGAGAAATGATTATTCAACTCCTTTGCCCGTTTTTAAAATTTGGCTGTCTTTTGTTGCTGAGTTGTAGGAGTTATTTATATATTCTGGGTATTAATCCATCCCTTGTCATATAAATTATTTGCAAATATTTTTGTTGTTGTTGTTTTTTGAGTTGGCGTCTCACTCTGTCTCCCAGACTCGAATGCAGTGGCTGCTCCCGGCCACTGCAGCCTTGACCTGTTGGGCTCCGGTGATCCTTCCGCCTCAGCCTTCCAAGTAGCCGGAATTAAAGGCATGAGCTACCACGCCCGGCTGATTTTTTATTTATTTATTGTAGAGATGAGGTCTCGCTGCCCAGGCGGGTCTCGAACCCATGGGCTCAGGCAATCCACTCACCTCAGCCTCCCAAAGGCGCGGGATTACAGACTGAGCCACCGAGTCCGGCTGCAAATATTTTATTACATTCTGTGGGTTATCTTTTACTCTCTTAATGTCTTTTGATCACAATTTTTTTTTAATTTTGGTGAAATTAAAATAAATATTTTTCTTTCATTGCCTGTGTTTTGATGCTATATCCAAGAAATTACTGCCAAATCAATGTCATAAAGTTTCATTCGTGTTTTCTTCTACAAGTTTTATAGTTTTAGCTCTGATATTTAAGTCTCTGGTATATTTTTAATTAACTTTGTCTATGGTATAAGGTAAAAAAAATCCAACTTTATTCTTTTGAATATGGATATATAGGTTCCCCAGTGATATTTGTTTTAAAAAAGTCATCCTTTTTCTACTAATTTTCCCTGTTGAATGGGCTTAACATCCTTGTTGAAATCATTTAACCATATATATGTGAGGGTTTATTTCTAGGGTCTCTATTACGTTTTGTTATTTTATATGTGTATCCTTACACCACTTTCACATTCTTTTGATTATTGTAGCCTTGTAATAGGTTTTAAAATTAGATAGTATGAATTCTCCAATGTCTTTCTTCTTTTTCAGAGTCTCCTGAGATTCCATATGAATTTTAGAATGAACTTTTCTATTTCTGCAAAAAAATTCCATTGGGATTTTAATTGGAATTGCGTTGAATCTGTAGACCACTTTGGGTAGTATTGTCATCTTATAATCACTGTCTTTCAATCCCTAAGCGCAGAATGTCTTTTTATTTACTTATTTCTCCTTTAATTTCTTATAGTTTTCAACATACAAATCTTTTGCCTCCTTGGCAAAATGTATTCCCAAGTATCTCCCTCTTTTTGATTATGTTGTAAATAAAATTTTCTTTTTTTATTGTTAGTGTAATATGCTATGTTCTTAAACTTATACAACAAACATTATTTATGTCACCAAATGACTTTCAATAGTAAGACTTTTAATGGCTACATACAGTCTTATTTGAATACAACAAAATTTATTGTCATTCCCTATTTTTGGTATTTAATTGTTTACATTTTTCACTACAATATATAATTCTGCACATTTTCAATTGGCATACTTTATATATTCGAATTGATATTTTTAATATGCCTTGTAAAGATTATAATAACTTTACATATTAGCGATATTAACTGTATGTTTTGGGCAGGTAACCTAGAACATCTATGTCATGCTCTAGGATAGATTGCTGTTTTCTTGCTTCGTCCAACACTGCCTCTATGAAGTACCTTTTCCTCTATGCCGGTCTTACTTAGAAGGATATCCGTTGCTGCCTCTGACTCACTGTTCCCACTTCCAGCCCTCACTACCTCTTTCTTCTCATTTATGTGTGAGCACTGGCATCTTTCTTGGTTCCCTGGATCGCATGAGCACTACACATCTAGCTATAAACAATCAGCTCATTTTAGTGAAGACAGATTGATAAAAAGTTTCAAATTTTAAAACCTGGATTCCTCAGGTTAACACATGTCAGTACAATTAAATAGATTTATAATTCTCTAGATGTGGTCCATGGATCAATTGTGAGTCAGGGTAAATTTAGCATAAAGGATTCACAACTTCAATGATGTTCACTTTAACTGTAACTAAGAATGCCTTAGTACTGTATTATGTGAGATAGTAAAGGTACATAAAATTAACAAGACAAAACTGAGAACTGTACAAATTCAAATAGTAATTTACATAAACATAGATAAATGGAATTCCCTTAATATTTAGAAATAGTGATTTACAGGGGGTGACCTCACAAAACTGGAATTATCTTGGGGGGCTGGCCCCTGGTAGTACAGCCTTCCCCCTCTAGGTAAATGTTCTAGGAACCCACAGGCATCAGTGTACCAGCTAGCATTGTTGTGAGAGGCTGTGTTTGGCTTCATTGAATTTTGAGGAGGAGATTCTTTCAATGTGTTTACCCATTTCATGACGGGTGATTAAATGAGTGCACCTGCCCACAGCACAGTGAGTAGTTAGCAGTTTTTGACCACAAAAGACATGTCCCTTGTGCCACACTCTTCTGATTCACCCAATCACCTCGAGTGACTTTTCTTTGTTTCCCCACATGAAAGAGTCCTCAAAGGGAAACATTTTGCCTGTGTGAAAGAGGTGAAACCAAAAATGGCAGAAACACTAAAAGGCATCAAAAGTGACGAGTTCAAAAACCGTTTTAAGCAGTGGAAAAAGTATCTTGATAGGTGTATTGTGTCAAGCGGAGAGTACTTTGAAGGTGACTGAAGTTTTTATCATGTAAGAATAACTATACATCTATTTATAAATAAATTCCAGTTTGGGGAGGTCCCCTCTCATATTTTCATCATATGATTAGTGTTGTCTTGAATTCTCCCTAAGTTTCAATTTCTATTGGTATTGGTATAGGAACAGGCATATAGATCAATGGAATAGAATTGAGATTCCAGAAGCAAAACCTCAATTTCTCAATGAACTCATCTTCGACAAAGCCTCCACCACCTACCACTGGGGAGAGGAGAACCTATTCAGTAAATGGTGCTGGGAAAACTGGCTGACCACATGCAGAAGATTGAAACAGGACCCCTATCTGCCCCCATACACAAAAATTAACTCCAAATGGATCAGAGACCTAAATGTAAAACCTCAAACCATAAGAACCTTAGAAAATGCAGGACATACCCTTATGGAAATTGGAACTGGCATCCAATTCCTGAACAAAACCCAAAACCCACAGGCCATAAGAGAGAAGATAGACAAGTGGTACCTCATTAAACTGACAAGCTTCTGCAAAGCCAAAGAAACCATCAAGAGAGCAGGGAGACAGCCTACAGACTGGGAAAAAGTATTTGCCAACTCCAGGTCTGACAAAGGCTTAACATCTTGGCTCTACAAGGAACTCAAATGTGCTGAAAAGAAAAAAACAAACGACCCCATTATAAAATGGGCAAAAGATATGAACAGACACTTCACAAAGGAAGACATCTGAGCAGCCAACAGACACATGAAGAAATGTTCAACCTCACTAATCATCAGGGAGATGCAAATCAAAACCACACTGAGATACCACCTAACTCCAGTCAGAATGGCAATTACCAATAACTCAAAAAATAACAGTTGTTGGAGAGGGTGTGGTGAAAAGGGAACACGTCTACACTGTTGGTGGGAGTGCAAACTAGTGCTACCTCTGTGGAAAGCAGTGTGGCGATTCCTAAAAGCTCTAAACATCAACTTCCCATATGACCCTGCAATCCCCCTACTGGGAATATACCCTGAAGAACACAAATCACTCTATCACAAAGATACCTGCACACGAATGTTTATCACAGCATTGTTCACAATAGCAAGAACCTGGAACCAACCATGCCGTCCATCAAAAGAGGACTGGATTAAAAAAATGTTTTACATGTACACGATGGAATACTATGCAGCCATAAAAAAGAACAAAATCATGAATTTTGCAGCAACCTGGATGGAACTAGAGTCTATAATACTGAGTGACCTCTCACAGAAACAAAGATCTGAGTATCCCATGTTCTCACTCATATAGTGGACCTTGAACATTCAACGTACTACCATAAGAAAATGACTGACAGTGGTGGGAAACTATGGTGGGGGTGGAAGGGGAATGGAACTAATGGTAGTAAACATCTGTCTGGGGATAGGGAGACACCTATTATCAACAAGGGGGCCTGAATGAAGCATATTTGTATACCTAACCCTTAACTGTACCACACAATATCATAATAAAAAATATTGATTTTTTAAAAATTAAAAATAAAATTAAAAATAAAACAAAAAATAAAAATAATAAAATTATGAAAATTATACTACATTGATATCATTAATATGCAATTAAAATATGTATTATAATGTTATATTATGACTTTTTAATATGTATAATAATATTGACATAATTAACCCAATACAATTAATGGAAGATAATTTTATAACATGTAAAAACATTATGATTTAATTACATTATGATAAAATCATGCAGGGGAAGTATAATAGATATGTGAGCTTGAAGTGAAAAACTAAAATTTATGAATGTTAATATCATGTTATGTATTTTATATGGATGATGGAGGTATCTAATTTCTATTGTATTTTGAGTTCACAATTAAAATTATAAATGGCATATTAAAAGAGTAACACAATTTTATTATAAAATTATATTTTAATGTGCTAGAAATTATTAAATTTATTGTGCAATTATTTAAATTTATGTTGAAAAATGTAGGATGTCAAATTAGAATATGTGAGATAAAGCATATTATTTGAAATTTTAGCTAAATTAGAAAAATGTTGAAGTGTACTACCACATAATACCATAAAAAGAATAAAGAATTCAAGCTCTGTAAATATGATGACTATATCTAATAGTTCTGAACAGCTTGAAGCTTGTATTCTTAAATTTTGGATTCAAGTCATAAACTGAAATTCAAGACTACCTTAGTCTTACTAAAATAATTCAGCAGTTGCAGCTATAGGACTCAGGTGGCTTTTGTACATCACTGAATTATACTAGTCAGCTCTGCAGCCTCTCAAAAACTCTCTGGAGAAGTCAGGAAATCATAAAAGAATGAGACTTATTGGAAAACTTGAAGAGATTGAAGAACTCTAATTGCAATTGTAAACTACCTTTGCCTGCTAAGTATTCCCTTTACTTTATTGATGTGGCAGCTCTTGCCTGAATAGCGACCAAACAAAAGGAAATCAATTCTCCTTGTACCCCAATCCACACTCACTTCTCATTATCTCCAGATCATAACTAAAACTGTACTCAACAAGCCCCTGGAGGTCACTGCAAAATTAAGCTCAAGAAGAGAAAACTTACATATGGAAGACTTGTATTCCGTATCAAAAGGGTGATATAAGTTACACAGTTGCATACCTTTATCAAAACCCTCCAATTGTGCATTCAAGTTTTGTACATTTCATTATATATAAATTTTAAATCAAAAGAAAAAATCTGTGAAAAACTATTTAACACTAACCATCGATATGCATGCTGAGCTTTTAGAGGGAAGTGTACCAAGTCTGAAACTTACTTTGAAATGCATGAAAGAAAAATAGATTCAAGAAAAATAGAAGACTAGAAAAATAGATATGTGATAAAACACATAATAAATGTTAATAGTAGAATCTAGTAGTATGTATACATATGTTTATTGCAAAATTCTTTTGTTTCTTTATATTTTAAATTTTCCATAATAAACTAAAAATTTATTAGCCACTAATTTTTTTTATCTGTAGGTATCTATTAAGTCCATTTGGTTGAGTGTCAAGGGGCACTAATTTTTATAGACAAAATAAGAAATATTTATAAAAATCTCTTCTAGTGGTGGTTATCTAAAGAGGAAGGAAGTCAATTTTTAAATTCAGGTTGAAGTTGATTTTAATCTGCACAACTGAGAATAACGGCCATTCACTCACTCATTCCCTTCCCTGGAATTCCTTAAATAGAGCAGAGTGATTAACTTAAAAGAGGATACTACATTTATAATCACACACACATATGCACGCGCGCACACATACACACACACACACACACACACACACTATTAGGAATCCATTTTCTTTCTCAAAGAGATTTTGGGAAGATTATTGGAATTAAGTAATAAATAGTTTTGACTCTAGACCACCTCCTAGTAGAGACCCAGATCTTATTCTGTGGCTATATTACGTGATCTTCAGTATAGAGGTGAAAAGAAAATCATTAGGCAAAATTCCTTCACTGAATCCCAAATCCATCAATGAAGATAGTATAATAGAAGTAAAAAAGTAGGAGTCCTGAAGATACTGTAGTAGAAGTATAAAGTAGGAGTCTCCCTTTATGTCAAAGAAATAAATTAAAAATGATACTGCATCACTGCGTGAATTAAAGTTTAGTGCCATTTCCAGTCTTAAAACTTACAGGGGTGTCAATTCACCTTATGTCCCCAATTATCTAAAGTTGAATGTGTAAAATTTGTATTATAAGTTTGACCATGTGGAATGACTTCAATTACAACTGATAAAACTGTAGCAAAGAATATAGTTCTGATAGCTGATATACACTTTTATTTTTATTTTATTTTTTTTGAGTTGGAGTCTCACTCGTTCACCCAGACTGGAGTGCAGTGGCCGCTCCCGGCCACTGCAACCTCGACCTGCTGGGTTCCGTCGATCCTTCCGCCTCAGCCTTCCGAGTAACCGGAATTACAGGTGCGCACTACCATGCCAAACTAAGTTTTTGATTTTATTGTAGAGATGAGGTTTCTCCTGCCCAGACGGGTCTCGAACCCGCGGGCTCAGGCAATCCACTCACCTCAGCCTCCCAAAGGTGCAGGATTACAGGCTGAGCCACCGAGCCCGGCTTGATATACACTTTTAAACTGACAAATGTGTTTTGATTTTCAGCTCCCCCTAAAGATAAACAACCAGAAGCAATATACTTTTACCCAACAGGGACAGCAGGACATTTTACCTCAAGGTTACATGTCCTTTGCAGATATGAACCACAGTTTATTTATGGAGAACTTTACCATTCTGCCAACTCACAAGTCAATGATTACATTGGTTCATTACATAAATAAATTATTAAAGAAATAATGCTTCTATTAGGAGACTTATTAGTGATTCCATTGAAATAGAGCATTCAATAATTCTATTGAATTTTGTATTCTTCAGGCCATTAAATAAACAGACCTAAAAAGAGGTTATAATGTTGACTGTAATTATTTATCATAATTATCAATAAATTATAGAGATGCTTTTGCACACTATGGATAGAGAAATATAAATGATATTCATATCTGATGCCCTTTTATTACTAAGCCTACAAGTAAAAGTTAATCCAAAAAACTACTAAAGTGCGATACAGAAAGAACTGCCAAGGATCTCCCAGGAATAAAGGCTTATGTCATTCCTCAGACTGAAGAGTATCCACAAACTGATGTATAAAAAATAAAATGTAGGTGATCCAATATGGTCCCAGTGAAGAGGCAGACTGGCGTCTCTCTCACCAAGCAGAACAGAGAGTACAGACCCAGCCACTGATAAACATAGGCACCTTGAGCATTTTTGGACAGGTGAAGCACCCTTCACCCTGCAGAGGACTCTCTGAACACATAGAGATCAGGAAACAGAGTTCCAGGATGGCAGATGCTAGAACTGGGGTACCCCATTCCCCACTGAGTGCCCAACTCACATAGGAACTGCAGCCCGACCCTGTGTTTGAGAGGGAGTGAGCGACCTTGATATGCTCTGGGTTGGTATCCCCACTCCCAGCCACACATAAGTCACTGGTGCCATCCAGGAGGAGTTCTAATCGGGGCACAGCAGTGGGCAACAAGAGCCCATGTGACACAGGAAATGCATTCACACTCTGGACTGAGCACATGCCAGCTTCAGCCAGGACAGTGTATCTCCCAATCTCAGCCAGCTGGTATCTGCCACCAGTGTCTGGCAGCCAACCCCCTCCTTCAGATCAGGAAAGAGTTCCTGCCAGTCACATACACTCACAAATTGGATTCCTCCTGGAATGGAACTCACTGTCTTTTAAGTGCTGAGCATGGACGAGGAAGGGGAGAGAGGGACACAAAAGACACCTGGAGTGTTTCCCAGTGGAAAGGTTTCTGGGCTGCAAACAATGAACAGCAACCAGAGGGCTCATCCTCCCACCTGATCCCTGCACAGTGATAGCAATGGTGATAAAAAAACCAGTCTGACTAGTCAGACCATGGGGAAACCTGCAGCAGAAATACACATCTGAACAGAGCATGGAGCAGAACTGAATACCCTCCACCCCACTAACTGATCTATATTGAATGTCAGAAAATGTCCTAAGACAGGAAGATACTTACTCGCTACAAAACAACAAAATCAAAGAAGAAAATAAAGAAGAAAGAGTTGCTTTTCACAGATGAGGAAGAATCAAAGGAAAAACACCAGAAATTAGCAAAATCTTAAAGACATAGCACCCAAAAAAGCAACTATCAGTGCTCAAATAATGAAAATCATCCAGAATGACCTGTCCCACATAATAGTCACAGAATTCAGAGATTGGATGACTGAAAGGAATAAAGAAAGTCACAAGAAAGTAGAAGTAAACACCCAAGTCATGCAAGAAGTAAAAGCAGAGTTGGCCAATTTCAGAAAAGTTCATTCTGAAATCCCGGAATTGAAGAACTTCCTCCTGGAATTTCAAAGCATAATAATAGGCAGAAGTAGCAGACTCAATCAGGCAGAAGAAAGAATCTCAGAACTTGAAGACCAAAATATGGAAATAACTCAGTCTGTCAAAAACACAGAAGAGGCTCAGAAAGAAAGAGCAAAACCTTTGAGAGGTGTGGGACTATGTCAAGAAACCAAATCTACACTTGATTGGTATCCCTGAAGCAGAAGGGGAAACTGAGAACATCATGAAAATACATTCCATGAGGTCATCCAAGTACATTTCCCACATTTTGCTATAGAGGTGACCATTCAAGTGCAAGAGATTCAGAGAACTCCTTAACTTGATGGGGGTAAGAAATTCTTACAAATTCCAGCCAAGAATTTCCTAACCTGCCCAGCTAAGCTTCATCAGTAATGGAGAATTAAAATCCTTGCCGGACATCCAATCCCTAACAGAATATGCTGCCTCTAAACCAGCCTTTCAGGAGATACTTAAGAAGGTGTTGAACACAGAAACAAAAGAACAGTCACACTCATTACAAAAATACAGGAAAGCACAGAGTTAACACAGCATACAGTTAATTCACAAAAATGAAAACATGCATATATAGATAAATTAAAGCAAAAAGAAAGCAAAGCAACCCCCTAAGAGCCCCATGACAGGGATAAACTCTCACACTTCAGTAATTATGAGGCATAGAGTGGCAAACTGGATAAAGAAATATGTTCCAACATTCTGCTGCCTCCAGGAAACCCATCTTATTGCAAAGGAAACCCACAGGTTCAAAGTAAAAGACTGAAACTTAACCTTTCAGGAAAATGGAAAGCAGAAAAGAGCAAGGGTAGCTATTCTGGCACCAGACAAAGCAGACTTCAAACCATCAAAAGTCAAAAAGGACACTCCACCCATCACAGGAGTACCTGGTTTTATAAAGCAACTGCTAAACTAAGAGAGGATATAGACACTTACACAATCATAGTTGGAGGCTTCAATATACCACTAACAGTGCTAGTCAGATCATAGAGACAAAATACCAACAAGGAAATCCAAAACCTTGATGTGATACTTGACCAAATAGATTTAATAGCCATCTACAAAATACAACACCCAACAACTACAGAGTATGCATTTTACTCATCAGCACAAGGAACATACTCCAAGATTGATCACATTATTGGACATAAATTAAGCATGAACAAATTTCAAAGGGTTGAATTATTACTGTGTAACTTCTCAAATCACAGTGAAATAAATAGCGCCACCAACAAGATTCCCCTTAAAACACACAAAGACATGTACACTAAACAACATGCTGCCAAATGACTTCTGAGACAACACAGAAATCAAAATAGAAATTTAAAAAATTCCTGGAAACAATTGAAAGTAAAGACATCTCTTATCAGAATCTCTGAGATACAATGAAAGCAGTGATGAGAGAGAAATTTACAACTTTGCACACACAAGTCAAGAAAATAAAGAGATCACAAGTAAACAGTCTATCATCACACCTAAGGGAGCTGGTGTAAAACTAAGAACCAAATGATTATCTCATTAGACACAGAAAAAGCATTTGACAAAATCCAGCATCTTTTCTTGATAAAAATCCACAAATACTTAGGCATAGAAGGAACATTTCTCAAAACAGAATCATTTATAATAAGCCAATGGCCAACATTTTGCTTAGTGGACAGATGTGAAAGCATTCCCCCTAAGAACTGGAACAAGACAAGTATGCCCACTTTTGCCCCTCCTATTCAACATAGTGCTGGAAGTCCTAGCCAGAGCAATCAGGCAGGAGAAAGAAGTCATGGATATACAAGTAGAAAACAAAGCTATCTCTATTTGCAGACAATATGATTCTATACCTAGAAAACCCTAGAAAGTGTGTCAAAAACCTCCTTGCTCTGATAAATGACTTTGGTAAAGTCTTGGGTTACAAAATCAGCATGCAAAAGATAGTTGCATTTCTATACACCAACAACAAGTAGATGAAGAACCCAATAAAAAAGCACAATCCCATTCACAATAACCATTTAAAAGAGGAGAAATACCCTAGCATCCACCTATCCAGAGGAGTGAAAGACCTTTACAATGAGAACTACAAAATGCTGTTAACAAAAAGAGCAAGGATGATACAAACAAATGGAAAAACATCTCATGCTCATGGATTGGAAGAATCAATATTGTCAAGATGTCCATCCTACCTAGGGTGATCTACAGATTCAATGCAATACCCATCAGATTACCAACATCATTTTTCACAGACCTGGAAAAGGCAATACAGAAATTCATATGGAAACAAAAAGGGAGATGAATAGGCAAAACAAGTCTCAGCAAAAGGAACAAAACAGGAAGCATTATACTTCCAGACTTGAAACTTTATTACAAGACCACAGTAACCAATACCACATGGTATTCTTACAGGAATAGGCATATAGACCAGTGGAGCAGGACAGAGATTCTGGAACTAAAAACACAGTCCCTCAACCAAGTCATCTTTGACAAAGCCATCAATCACAATCGTCGGGGAAAGGAGACCATATTTAGCAAATGGTGCTGGGAAAACTGGCTAGCCACATGCAGAAGAATGAAAATGAATCCTTACCTATCATCATATACAAAAATCAACTCAAAATGAATGAAGGACCTAAATGCAAAACTTCGAACTATAAGAATCTTAGAAGCAAGCTGGGCTCGGTGGCTCAGCCTGTAATCCTGCACCTTTGGGAGGCTGAGGTGAGTGGACTGCCTGGCCCCACGGGTTCAAGACCCACCTGGGCAACTTGGCGAGACCTTATCTCTATAATAAAAATCAAAAATTAGCCAGGCGTGGTAGCGCACACCTGTAGTTCCAGCTACTTGGAAGGCTGAGGAGGAAGGATCACAGGAGCCCAGCAGGTCGAGGCTGCGGTGGCCAGGAGCGGCCACTGCATTCCAGTCTGGGCGACAGAGTGAGACTCCAACTCAAAAAAAAAAAAAAAAAGAATCTTAGAAGCAAACATAAGTGACACCCTTCTGGACATCAGAGTAGGCAATGAATTCATGACCAATTCCCCAAAAGCAAATGCTACAAAAGCTAAAATAGGTGGGACTTCATCAAACTGAAAAGTTTTTGGACGCTAAAAGAAACCATCAAGAGAGTAAAGAGACTACCCACAGAATGGGAAAAAGTATTTGCAAGTTGTATATCTGACAAATGCCTAGCATCCAGGATCTACAAGGATCTAAAATAAACTGAAAGTTGGGGGCGGAGGGAGAACCATGTTAAAAAGTGGGTAAAAGGCATGACAGACATTCTCAAAGGATGACATACAAGCATCCAGCAGACACATGAAAAAAGTGCTCAGTCTCACTAATCATCAGAGAAATGCAAATCAAAACTACAATAAGATACCAACTAACTCCATAAGGATGGCTATCATTAATAATTCAAAAAATAATAGATGCTGGTGTGACTGCAGAGAAAAGAGAATGTTTCTACACTGTGAGTGGGAATGTAGGAAAGCAATGTGGCTATTTTTTTAAAAAACTAAAAATTGAGCTTCTATACGATCCAGCAATTCCTCTCCTGGGAATATACCCAGAAGGAGCATAAATTACTCTCCAAAAAAGACACCTACACAGGCATGTTTATTGCTGCACTATTCACAAGAGCAAAAACATGGAGCCAACCCCACTGCCCATCAAAAGTGGACTGGATTGAAAAAAGTGGTACATATACACAATGCAATATTACTCAGCCATAAAGAAGAACAAAATCATGGCCTTCGCAGCAACTTGGGTGCAGTTGGAGACCATCATCATACTTAGTGAACTTTCACAGAAACAAATAACTGAACACTACATGTTCTCACTCATAAGTGAGCCCTAAACACTAGTAACATTAGCACAAGAGTGGGATTAGCAGTCTCCGGGCCCTGCTAGGAGAAGGGAGGAGCGAGGAGGGAGCGGGGCATGTGACAATACAATGAGTACCTGGTCCACTACCAGGGGAAGAAAGAGCTAGCCAGAACCCAAACTTTATGCAGCCTACTTATATAGCAAATCCTCACTTTTACCCTACAATTCTTTTTTTTTTTTTTTAAGTAAAAAGTATTTGAAAGTAAAGAGAAATAAACTAGGCAGAGGAGCAAAAATGTACAAATACCAGGCAGTCACAACCTCAGGATCACTTGCCTAAAAACAGAACCTGTTTGAAATCCCTTATTTATTGTCTTAAGTAAATATATTTTACCTAAATTCCATTTATTTCCCCCAGTATGAATCTTGATGGTGGAATTCACTATTTAGTTTATACTTCTAGAGCATAGTGTACAGAAACAGAGACATGAGTATAACCTGGATATCCAAGACTTGGAGTAGTAGAGAGTAGGATGCAACCCTTGATAGAATTTTAAGTATCTCCTTTTTTTGGGAAGTGATGAGTGAATTTTTTTTTTTTTTTTACATAGATAGTTATATGACAGCATTGTTTTTGGAGATGATGCATGTAGTTCCTGGACTGATAATGGGACTGTCTGAGTTATGGTTAAATGGCAGAGGTTCACTTCTCAATACACAGAAATCCATAAAATCAGTTGCTTTCTTTCCGTACACCCTGGCAGATAGAGAGAAGCTTAACCCAATCATAGTTCACAATTGAAAGGCACTGAAACAGGTGAGAATTATTCACAAGAGTGGTGATATCTAGAGTTCACTGTCCAGTAATTTCAAGTATCCACACAAATGACAGTAACCCAATACTCTTCTTCATGATGTGACCTGCAGCCTCACTTCACTTAATTGCTATTTATTTTCTAAGAATTATTTCTTAAGACTTCTCAAGAGATTTTGAGCTATCTGATATCATTCTAACAAATTCAATTTCTTATCCCACCATCAGTGTTCATTTCATAAAACTAAAAATCATGACTCATGAGGAAATGTATCTAATACATTCCAATCAAAAGAACTGTCAAATTATGAAGCTACAATGCTCTCATAGTGTTTTATCCCCAAATGGTAGAAATATTAAGGAGGCAGGATATTGAATCTACTTCATCAGGAAGAATGCCTCATAATTGCTCACCAGACATTTCTAGATCTGAGAGAAAAGAAATTGAGTCTAATTATTATCTTTATTTATATTTACTTAATTATAAATGAATTTGAGCATTTTCATGTACTTATTAGCCCAATATATTTAACTTTCCATAGAGTGCTTATTCACATTTACTATGGATTTTTGGTGTTAGATTATTTTTTATTATCATACTTTCTTGCTGCTAAGTGTACACACATAACATAGAGTTCTACCCTATGAAATGTGAGCAGAAGTATGGGCTACTTTCAGCCCTGCCTCCAAGAAGTCACCCATGCATCAGCTGTTTGCTGGGTTCTTATAGATTGTGCAGTATGTTTCAAAGCAGCAAGAGGAAGCCTAAGTTACTGAATGTTGTTTGCCAATTACAAACACTCATTTTGAACTCTGTATGAGAAAAGAATAAACTTCTCCTATCATTATACATTGAGCCATTTTGCATTTTTCACTGTTTTATTACCACAGTTGGACATACCCTAAAACAGTGAAAAATGCAAAATGGCTCAATGTATAATGATAGAAGTTTTATCACAGTTGGACTTACCTTAGTTAAAAAAGAATCTTCAACATTAAATATAGAAGATTATATCTAAAACATTATAAACATATGGATAATAACTCCACCAAAGAGAAGTATTTCTTTAATCAATATCTGGGTGTAAGCAGGGTGCTGAATTTAAGCAGATTTTATTCTTAGTTTTCCCATTCTCCACTTTGACATATATATGTTTATATGGAAAGAGAGAGAGAGAATGTGAGCGAGAGAAGAGAGAGAGAGAGAGAGAGCAAGAGAGAGCTATTCTTAGTAATTGAAAGGACATTTGCTTCAAATAGCATCTTTATGTCCATTCTGGGTTTTCCTTCAAGATAATAGACTTTGCAGACAACTACGCCAATCACTAGCATAATGACTCAAGATAGGAAAGTCAACATTCATTGCCATATTCCTGCTGGGAAATGTCTTTCGATACAAGTTATGTATGTTGATCTAGCAAAAATTCAGTCAACTTCCTCTCTAAGGCAGTATAAGTCAAAAGAGGATATTTTACAAAGGCGGAAACAACTCCACTGGGCACTGCTAAGTGAGGGAGAGAGGGTAGATAAGGGGCATACAACCACCCATTGGGTATCATGTTCACTACTAAGGATGGAGAGGTCTCGCTAGAAGCCCAAATCTCATCTGCACACAATTTACCTATGTAGCAAATCCTCACATATACCCCACAACTCTAAAACAAATTAACAAACAAACAAACAAGAGGCTATTTTTTTCCCACAAAACAAACACATCAGTTTGGAAATAGAAAAGCCTGGATGTTTTTTCTACATGGAAAATGCAGATTCCCCAAGCAGTGAATGTCCTGGTCAGGAGAAGTGCTCTGTCCCTAATCAGGTCAGACTTAAAAGTGGAGCAGAACTATTGTCCAAGGCCACATTGTGTTCTTGATGCTTCCTGGGACCTTGTAAGAATACAGGATGCAAAAATGATGTGAAGCTTGCTTGTCTCCTAGAAATTGCTTTAGCTAGGAACCAGTATGCATAAACTATCTTGCAAGGATCCAGGAGTTAAGCTACCCACTGAAAGATATTTGAATCCTGAGCAAGAACACCCACCCACCCATTCTGCCCCTGCTTCTGCTTTTATGTGATCTTGGTCAAAAGCAATTCTGCTGCTTCCTTTCTACCACTGCAGGTTCTTGGGACACCTGATGCCCTGTCTTCTGTCCTCACACTTCCTCTGTTGCATCCCTTTGCAGCAGAACACATTATATGGTGTTCTAACTCATTTTCTCTGTGTTTCCTACAAGACTGAAGCTTCCTCAGGAGCAAGGACTGAGCTATATCGATCTCTGCATGTTCGGACATAGCTCAGTGCCTAGCGTGCACTAAAGACTCGAAAGTTGGAAATAGTGTATTATGTACTAAAGAAAAAAATCTATAGTGAATGAGTAAATGCATGGTTAATCATATTAAATGTTTCCATAAGCATGGTAGACGTATCCAAGAAAGCCACAGACTCGGAGCTGGGGAAACCTCGTACATAGAGCATCTCTCAACTTTCTCCTTGCACTTAGAACTGCTCATTTGACTTGAACTTAGATCATAGTCATTTGACAGTGGTATAAGAAAAAAGTCCAAAGAAGGAAATTTAGAAGTGGTCATAAGAATGGGAGAAGAAGATGCAGGAGATTACATCATCTCGAAAGCTGCTTAGAGGGAGGTGGTGTTTATGGTAGATGGAAGCAGAGACAGGCTCACGGCTCTAAGGTTTTGTAGTTAGAAGATATTTACAGATTTTAAGTAAGAACCACACATACATACAAAGGCTCTAATAATGGGTAAGTACCTCAGAAAAGAGCAGTACCAGATTTGTCCAAAATTGTCCTAAAATAGAGAAGACTGATGGAACAAGATATGACTGACTATTGCCCAAAGTGAACTTCTACCCACTTTTAAGAGGAACAAACCTGAGGAGATACTGAATGTCTGCTAACCATCCTTCTTTAAAAATCAATTATCTAGGTGAATGGCTCATCAGACTCCTGGGAATTACTTCCCTCCGCTGTGATCTCTCCCTAAAATCTGCAGTGAGTATTCTAGGGCCAGCTGAGTTCTCTATTTGTGAGGGAACCCAGATCTTCACCCTAGCCACCACTTAGTAAGTATCAGAAAAAACTTGAGATTCCACAAATAAGTACGTTGAGACATATCAGCTTACTTGCCTTTTAAGTCCCTGATCCTAATCCACTTTCTGTTCACTGCCTTGGTGCGAGTCTTTTCAATAAAGTTCTGGCCTTGTGGGTGGGACTAAGCTATAGTTAATGAAGCTCATATAACAATAAGTAGTATATGGAATCACAGCACTTTTAGAAAGTTAATACTGAAATAGTTGGTCAAGCATACACTGAGATCTGAAGAGTATACAAAGCAGCCCTTTTTCTCATGTTCATGTCATGGCTTGTAATCCATGAAGAGTCCATAGAGGACATATTTAAGAGTGGGATATTCAAGAGTGGGATCAGCTACCCTCTTCAACTTATTTTCTCACCATTTTTATGAGGACAGGTGCTTTGATCTAGAGTCATGTGGCTGCTTCATGGCTCCATGTGACCTCCTTGCTTATAGTCAGTGACAAAAAATCCCTTCCCAGAGACCTTGCCTGTCTTCCCTCTCCCTCTTTCCCTCAAGATTGTTAATCTCTGTTCCCCTTCTTAGGGTTCTGCTTTCTCCATTCATCTGGTTTCTCTCCTGATGTGTGTTGGGAATTGCACAAAGGCAAGAACTCCAAACCTTTCTGCAACCACAAATGACCTTTTCATATTAGTTCCTGTATGTATGCTTAGAGTATCCCTGTCTCTTCCTCTGCTCGCATGCTTCATGCCCAAAAGATTGGTAAGTCTGAAGTGTGGAGGTGAGAAAAAATGGGGAGAACATTCTGCTTCCCAACATATAGTCAACCAGGAATCCAAAAGACCCCAAATAAATGAGTAAATGTCCTTCAAATGCAAGATAAGAGACTGCTGGAACAAGATCATGTAGACTGATCATACCTGTGAGAATAGGAGGTCCTTGTTTCTATCAGAACCATCTCTGGACCTTCTGCAACTTTTCTTCTGCTAAGGTTTGGACCACTAAGATTTTGTTCTGAATTCTGAATGCATAAATTCAACCCATAAGATTAAAAAAAGTACTGGTTATTTGATAGTCATTAATATTCATTCAAATGACATGAGAAGGAAAGATAAAAAATATTTCGAGAAAAAACCAACATCAAATATCCCCAGAGAAATTAAGCAGGGTGAAGATCAAAGTCACCAATAAAGAGGCCAATTGTTTCTGATACTCCATCTTGGCCTGGACTAATCAGTCATTCAAGAAGTCTGTGGTAATCATAAGTCAGTCTATCACTGTACTTTGAATAAAGCTGGATTTGAAATATCTTCCCTTGAAGAAAGGAAATAATGAGTACTACCAATCCATGTGCTGGGGGAACAAATGTAAATTAATTCAGACACTGAGCACAAAATATAACTGTGTGAAGTGGCCAGGTATACTAATGTTAGGGCCTGTGGAGAACAAGAGACTATGTGTCCCATCTAAAGACTGAATTTACAGCCTATCATTTTTTAGTTAAGAAATTGTTTCTTAAACTAACAAAAGCTGCTCCTAATACTCTGCTTATAAAATATATTACTAAGTGATTTCCAACCCACTGGTCAGTGGCACGTGACCTCTGAAAGTTAAACTATCAGTCTGGATAACTGGAGTTTTCCAGATTTCTTTTACTACATAAATCTCCCCATTCTTATATCAGGAGTCAGATACATGATTGCTAAAAAATGAAGTTTAACTTAAAAGATAAAATTTTCTCTATAAATAACAAAAATAAGTATTGGAGTGGTATTCCCATGAAAAGTTGGGTTTTTTTTTTTCTATTGCTTCAGTTACCCCCCTGGTTGAGACCATCTTCGTCTTTCACAAGCCCACAGACTCTGGGACTCCATATTCTCTCATCTTTCCATATCCTGGTGTCAGAATGATTTACCCAAAGCACCCACCTGATTCTAAAACATTTTGTGCTTCTCAATTGGCCACAGATTAAAGTACAGACTCAAACATAATATATTTTCAAGGCCTTTTGCGGCCACCGAATTTCAAAGATTTTCTAAGAAGCACATTTAAGTTTGTCATATTTAACAATTTAACTGAAATCAGATTATGTCTTAAAATCTCTGGTGGCCTTGTGGTGATAGTAATGGGGCTGCCACTGTCAAGAACACACATCAGTCAGTCCCGCGACGGCCGGGGCGGGGGCGCTGCTACTGCTGCGGGGGCTAGGCGGCGGCCCGCACCCTGCACCAGTCTTGCGGAATAAAAACGAGAAGGAGAAAGAATCACCAAAAGCAGGAAAAAGTGGGAAAAGTTCAAAAGAAGGACAAGACGCAGTGGAACCAATGCCACAAACTGAGAGACGGGGCAAGATGGCGACGGCATAGGTGAACTGCCTGCCTTTTGGAACTTTGGAGCTCTGGAACTCCGGGTCCACCCTGGCTGAGGCACACAGCGTGAGACCCCAAGCCAGAGGACCCAGACAAGCGGAGAAAAACAGACCTGCTTAAACTGCCTTGCCATTCTCCAGGCAGAGACTTCCATTGCCCCGCCCACCTAGCAACAAACTACCTCAGCTCCTAAGGCAACAGTGTGAAACAGGAGACAAAGCCCCACCCCTATGCTGCAACGAAAAACAAAAGGGAGAGGCTGGAATCGGAGATCACAGAAGTGACTCTAGTCTGATCGCTTATTTTGACCTATGATTTTATCATTGAAACTGTTGGTCTAGATTACGTTTGGTGTTTACCTTCTGACTTATACTGTTTCTTGATTTTTTTGGCCTGTCTCTGTTTAGCTATCAGTATTCTTTAGGGAATCTTTCTTACCTGTCTTTTTTCACTTCTTCCCAGCCCTGTGTCTCTCTCTCACCTGATAGTTGGTATGTATATCTGTTTTCCCTCTTGTACTTCTCCCTTTCGCTTATTTTGACTTATGATTTTATCATTGTAACTGTTAGTTTAGATCACGTCTGTTGTTGACCTTCTGACCTACACTGTCTCTCGATTTTATTGACCTGTCTGTGTAGCTATCAGTACTCCTTAGGCAATCTTTCTTACGTGTCTTTCTTCACTTCTTCCCGATCCTGTGACTGTTTTTCACCTGATAGCTGGTATGTATATCTGTTATCCCTCTCGCACTTCTCTCTTTCGCTCATTTTGACTTATGATTTTATCATTGTAACTGTTGGTTTAGATCACGTTTGTTATTTACCTTCTGACTTACAATGTTTCTCGATTTTATTGCCCTGTCTCTGTGTTGCTTCAGTACTCTTTAGTACTATGTAGCTATCAGTACTCTTTCTTACGTGTCTTTCTTCACCTCTTCCCAGCCCTG
>NW_007233883.1:0-11763 GCF_000164805.1 Carlito syrichta | reverse complement strand
TCAATGGGATATCCAGAGTGGGCTTTGGAAAACACAGATTGAATTGTGTCATTGTCTGTGCCATCTGTGGGACTTGACCTCAGTTACTCTCCTTAGCATTGAGGGTTCAGATGCTCCACAGCCCACATTTCTGGCTTCAGCTACACACTTCACACCGAACTGCTTCTGGCAAAGTTTGCTTACAACCAGTTTTCACTGAAGGAATGACTGACCTGGTCCCCTTTGTGCAGCCTTGTTCTCGCTAACCCTTCTTCTAGGCACTGGTGGAGGGATCTGAAGTGTCAGCATCATGCAAAACTACCTGTTAACCTCCTTCTCACATATCTTAGAGTGTTGACTAAAGTGCAGCACTTAGCATGAACTCAAGACACTCTGGACACAGACTCCTGCCCTCCTGTGACCCTCCTTGACCCACTGCCCACTGCCCTGTCCTCCCTTGCTACAGTTGGGAGCCGGCAACTCCTAGATCTGCCATTTTCACACAGCCATTTCCTAAACATGGTGCTCCGATTTCCTGGAATGCCATATCCTGAGCATCTGGGAAACTCCTACTCCTCATTCAAGATTCTGTATACCCAGAACCTCCTCTGGGAGGCCCTTCCTGAAGACCTCGTGCAAGATGTGAATCCCACTTGCAGCTGCGATCCTTCTGTCTGGTCATTGGAATTTTTTCATCTTGAGGGCTGAGCTGCTCTTGGATGCTGACCTTGTCTTGTTCATCTCTGTGTCCCTGGCCCCAGGCAGAGGTTCTGTAGCCACTTGAATAAATGGACCGGCCATGCTTCTCCCTCTTGTGCTTCTCTGTTCAAGGCCCCCTCACACCTCTCCACCCATTTTCTCCCTCTGTCTCCTCTTATTGTCGAGTCTCTCAAGTTCTCTGTGCCTTTCCCTTTCTCATTCTCTCTGTGTGAGGGAAACAGATTCACATGGACAGGACAAGGGTCTTCTTTGGAACATTTTTGGGGTCACCCTGCTTGTGCTATTGATCCTGGGAGTTGGGCTGTTCTACTGGAAGACACGTGAAAAGAAGATGGAGACTAGAAGAGGCAGGTAGCACTTTTCTTTTTAGGCCCGTATTCCTTCCCACCCCTACTAGAGACTGGGCTCCCTCTATCCTGAATTTTGCCTCTAGGGAGTGGGTCTCGCAAAGGGGATGGCGAGTGTGGCCATGGCCTTGGGGTTCATGGCAGTAGGGGGAGATACAGGTTCACAGGACTCAGGTTCATGCTTTGTCCATAAATGTCTCAGGTGCAGAATGGCAGAAGTACCACAGGGTGGATGATGGTGGTATTCACTCTCCATATCTCAGCCAGCAAAAGTTTCAGGAAGGCAATGGCCAAGTTGAGGACCTGAAGCTCTGATGACGTGGGCATTCTCAGCTCCTTTCTGCTCATTCTGGGCTTACAGCCCCAGGATGTGCCATTTCTGGCCCCACTGCCTGTTCATCTGTTTCTGGACAATCAACAGTATTTACTAAGATAATTTACAACTGGGCTTGATGCTGTGCTGAGTGCTCTGGGAAAATTCATAAACAGTGCATGTCAGCGAGTACTTGCTTTGGAGTCCCTCTGGACCCACTCTACCCTCCAACTGCTCCAGAACCCTCTGTCTGGCTGACATTACAGGGTATCAGGGAACAATATCTAGAAGAAAAGAGGCCTCTTGCTGCTTTTGTGGTAATGTCCATATCCCAGTCTGGAGCATGATGATTTAATCAGATGAAACAAGAGGATTGGTGTCTCAGCATACCTGCACTCTGACCTGACATCTGAGACACCTGCCTGTCCCACCTCTGGTTCAGCTCCAGCTGCCCCTGGTCTAGGTTGCTCTGAGTTTGTGGCCACAGCTGCCTAGACACAGGTGGCCCTGTCACTTCCTCTGCTCACCTCCCCAGACCGTCCTCACATTCAGGATCCTTGTGCCTCCGAGGAAGGCTCCTCCTCCTTGTCCGTCATTGGCAAGGCTCCTGCCATGTCCAGAAGCCATCCCAAGGGGACCCTGCCAGACTGTGAACATGGAAAATCCCCACCCTCTCTGCTGTGCCCCTGGTGTGTGTTTTTGTGAGAACATGAACCTAGTGATGGGGACTGTGAGAGAAGTTCACCATACCCCATGGATGAAAGTTAAGACCTGGATTCTGGGTGCTGAGCTGGATGAGAGTTTCGCATATGATTGAGCTCTGAGTTCCTTCGAGAGGGATTTCCAGAGACACCTGCTCAGGCTCCAACTCCACTTACTGAGTTAGAATTTCTAGGCATGAGGCTCATGAATGAGCATTTCTAGGCATGAGGCTCATGAATGAGAATTTCTAGGCATTGAGGCTCATGAATGAGCATTCAATCTAATGATTCTGTTAAGAACCATTAGATTGAAAACTTTTATGAGATCATAAAAGAATAAATATGGTAGAATAAAAGAGTTTGCACTTTTTATAATGATGGAGTAAGAAATAGTTTTTAAATCATTTCTCTAAATAAAAAGCAATATAGATAAAATAGATATGAATACAGAAAAATTAAAATTTCTCATTGACAAAGATTGTTGTTTAAAAAGTTAAAGAAAAGAATGCTCAGACACTTGACACATTTGGACAGTATCTCAGTTCCCTCCAGTGAAGAGGTAGCACTGTGCTCCATTTACCTCCCCATATTCCAAAGCAGAGTCTATAATTTGGGTAGATTGCAGGGTATATTTTCTAGCTCTGCTGTTTATTTGTGGGTTTCAAGGCAAATGAAAGAGTTTGAGGCAAAAAAAAATGGCAAACAAGACTCTTTCCTCCTCTTTGCTGAGCTGTGGTAGGGATTTCCCATCATGATGTCTGTGGACTCAGGCTCCAAATGGATTCATCAGATTATTTAGATCTTGAGGGTAGATGGGTTCATGACTTCCTCCATGCCTTTTAGCCTAAAAGTGAACCTGTTCTTGCCTTTGGGGCAAGCCCCAATTAGTTATAAAGAGTGCTGGTTCCTCTATTGACAGAGGTTCCTCCAATAAAGAATATCTCACCTTTGGGTTGCACATCAGGTAGTTCTGGGACTGCCTTGTGGATGTTGAGTGTTTGGGGGGCCTGCATTGGTGAGTGCTTGACGCTGGCCTCAGACGCAAGTAGTAGGAGGCTCTCAGCCACTGTGCTACCAGTACTGCACATTCCAGGTCCAGATACCTCAAAGGAATCTCTGTGGCTCCAATCTATGAGAGATTCTTCTCCCTGGGGGCCAACAGACCCCCTGCTTCACCTCCGCAGATTCCCTGACCACCACCCACTGTCCCCACACAGAACGTTACTTTTCACCACAGTTGTGTCTTCCCCTCACCCTTCCCCACTCAGTGACAGGGACCTGCTAGTCTCTAGGGAGCAGCAGACACTTAAGCAGACTCTCCCATCTGAGGGATGACCTCACAGATCCTGGCCTCTTGTACAGCTTGCTAGAGCTATTCAAAGTCCCTGATAGAGAACATTTGAAGGAATAAACAAGAAAAAAGAACATATTGGATAAATATATTTCCAACACATGGGGTAGACAGAGAGCTAATTTCTACAATATGCCAGGAGCTCTTGCAAATAAGTCAGGAAAAGACTAACAGTGCCATAGAAACTTGGGGAAAGACCGTGAAGGTTCAGAAGAAGCAATACACATGGCCATTTAACACATAATAGACTTTTAAGCTTTGCTAATTGCTGTAGACTGAATGTTTTTGTGCCCTTACAATTCCCATGCTGTAACCTAATCTCCAGTTGGATGGTATTGGGAGGTGAATACCTCACAGGGGTGAAGCTCAGAAATGGGATCTGTGCCCTTAGGAAAAGGCTCCAGAGCAGTCTTTTGCCCCTTCTACCAGGTAAGGACACACTGAGATTGTGCTGGCTACAACCTGGAAAGCAAGCCCTAACCACTTAACCTGCCGGGATTTCTCAGCCTCAGAGGTGTGACCATATATTTTATTGTTTATAAGCCACACAGTCTATGGAATACTGTTTAAAGAAGACCAAATGGACTAAGGCACTAATTTTAAAAGGGATGCAAATTAAAACAAAGAGCAATTTTCATATAGATTGGCAATAAATAAACAAGTTAATAATACCCAAAGTGTGTTAGGACATAGGTAAACTGGCATTTTCACACATTGTTGATGAATTTTAACAGATAGAAATTTGAGGAAAACTTGGTAGCAACTGTTAAAATATATAATGTGTATACCCTTTGCTCTAGCAGTTTATCCTACAGAGAAAAAAATCTTATAAAAGAATACAGGAATCTATGTAGAAGAATTTCAATGCAGCATTTTTTGGGAATAAGAAACAACCTAAATGCCTATCAAGAGGAAATTATTAAAGAAAGAAAGAAAGAAAGAAAGAAAGAAAGAAAGAAAGAAAGAAAGAAAGAAAGAGGAAGAAAGAAAGAAAGAATTGTTTAGGCAAATGAGTAACCCTAGATATAGTGTAAGGATAACATACAGAAGATATATATATATATCATATATATATATGTTTTGAAAAAACTACAAAACTATGCATGGTATGATTTAATTTTTGTAAAAAACATATAAATAGACAGATGGAGAGATGCAAGCATAGAACCAACCTAGATTATGCTAGAGGATTAACACTGGTTCATTCAGAGATGAAGCATTGCTCAGGATTGGCTTCTTTTCAGTTTCTACAGTGTGTATTTATAAATTATTTGAATCTTTAAAAATGCTTAATCATTGCAGGGTTAAAAAACAAACAAACAAACAAAAAACAAGTAAGGGCATTTTCTAGCATAATTCCACTGACTGGAACACAAGGTAAAGATGAAGCTCTACTCCACCCATGAAGACACTTCTAGACCTTTCCAGTTGCCAAGAACAAATGAGAATGAATGTGTCTAAAGCACAGGAATTCATTCTTATACACATCTGGGAGGGAGAGCCGTTCCAGTGAGGCCACCTTTCAGAATGGAAGAACATAGGACTTCCTGAAGGAAGCCCCCATGTTTCAGGAGGAAAAGCAATTGATCCAGTTCAGTAAGAGTCTGGCTTGTCAGAAGAGTGTTGACTGTGGTCTGAAGCTCAGTTTAGGGCACTACTGATTCTTGTGTACATTTGTGATGCTTTGACACTTGTGTTCCCATTCTCTACAGGCTGCTGTTGTTGTTTATGGTTCCCATCAATGTCCCAGCAGCAGATGCCCTGGTCCCTTCCTGAGACTCTGTCCACTCCATCCTCACCTTCCAGACTCAGTCTTTAGATGCAGGCAGCTCCCCAGGCAGCAGCTCAAGGCTCAGGAAAATTTCCATCCCCAGCCCAAGTCCAGGACACCCACACCCACCCTGCATCTTCCCCCACAATGCCCTTTCTGGAAACCGTTCTCCTTCCCTCCACTTTGTAATTAGGGTGCAATGAGAACACACAGTTGCCACATGGAAGGCATCGCTTGTTCAACTGTGCATCTGAAGCAGTTTTTCCTTCCTTATTTTATTCTTCTTGTGTAAGAAGTACATGTTTTTTTAACAAGTAAAATGAGGCAAAACAGCAACCCCCTACCTTGCCTCCTGCACACTTCAGACTGGCTGTGCAACTACAATCACTTTCAACTCGTAACTTTCTCCTGGCATTTCTTTCCAGGTTTCCCACTAATATGTTGATGTTGCCATTTTCAGATCCCATTTAAGGCATTCACTACTGATTTTTATTATGATAGATGAGTATTTTCCCCTATCACAAATCTCTCCTTTCCTACCTCCATACAACTAACCCAAACATGTGACATTTTTGGTTTAATTCAATTATACTTATAGATGACAATTCTACAAAGTGTTAAAATTATTGAACACCTATAATGGGCCAGACACCATTCTAAGGTGCCTTACATGCAATTCTTAATTTAACATGCAACCAGTTCTATCATGTATTACCCTCTAATTAACTCCATTTTACAGATGAGGTAATTGAAACATCTTTTGGGAACTTATCAAGGGTACTGAAGCTAGGAAGTGGCAGGTATGGGATTAGAAGCCAGGGAGTCTGGCCCCAGAATTCGTGATTTCCACCACTAGGCTGTCTCATGCTGAATCCTGTTACTGAGACTCTAGTGTTGTGCTTGGGATACACAAGGGAGCAAGACAGGAAAACTCACAGGTGACATGGATCTCACATGTTAGGAGGACAGTGGAAAGAGTGAATGAGCAGGTGAGTGATGAAGGTACCACTTCAGCACCTGGCCAGACACTGGAAGAAAGGACGGTGGAGGGAGCCCAGAGGCAGAGTCCCACCAGAGAAGATGAAAGATGCACCCTGCAGCCATCTTGAACATGGGGCAGGAAAGTGCTCTGACTTGCTCACCACAGAGCAACAGACCCGATCTCTGTGACTGGCGGATCAACTACTCAGGGGTTGATCAACATCCTGAAAACACAGTCTTTGGAGGGACAAGCACTGAGTCTCAGGCACCCTACCCACTACCCTGATTCAGCCACGGGATAAAGGATGTGGCCAGAAAAGGACAAGGAAGACCTTCAAAGAGATCAGTGGTGAGTCCGGGCTGACCCAACTCCCCTCCTCCCCAGCAATCCTCTGAACATCAGACCCACATGGCTGGGGGACGAACCCAGGCCAAGCCTCAATAGAACTCCATTCCAGGATTGGCCTGGCTGGGGCACCCTCCCACAAGTACATACCTAGGGAAGAGACAATCCTGCACCTTCTCACTGGAGGGTATCCCCCAGACCATACCAGAGTGGGAGGGGAGGGCTGCAGCCCCACCCACCTCTATTGCCCTTCCTCCTTCCCTGGTCTGGACACTGGGGAGAAAGTAAAAGAGGCAGAAGCTCTGCAGGAGATACCAGAGAAGCAAATGAGAGGAACAATTACAGAACTTGCCACAAGAGGGCAGGGCTTTTTCTTTCTTTTTTAAATTAAATTTTTAAAAATGTGTACTATAAACATGTGGCGTACATTTCAGGGTTAGGGATATAAACATTGATAATGCAGGTACCCTTGTTGATGAAGTATGTCCCTCCCTCCCCTAGCAGTTTCCTTCAACTGCCAATTCCACCCCCCTTCCCTGACAGTTTCCCACTACTGCCAATCACTTTCTTATAGTGATATAATTGTTCAAGATCCATTTATGAGTGAGCACATATGGAACACTATTCTTTTTTTTTTGAGTTGGAGTCTCACTCTGTCGCCCAGACTGGAGTACAGTGGCTGCTCCCAGCCACTGCAGCCTTGACCTGCTGGGCTCCAGCGATCCTTCCGCCTCAGCCTTCCAAGTAGCCAGAATTACAGGCATGTGCTACCATGCCTGGCTGATTTTTTGATTTTTATTGTAGTGATGAGGTCTCGACAAGTTGCCCGGGGTGTCCCGAACCCACAGGTGCCTCCCAAAGCGCGGGATTACAGGCTGAGCCACCGAGCCCTCCTGGAACACTATTCTTTGTTTCTGTGATAAATCACTGAGTATGATCAACTCCAAATCCATCCAAGTTGCTGAAAGTCCGTATATTGTCCTTCTTTATGGCTGCATAATATTCCATCATGTATATGTGCCATGTTTTTTTTTTTTTTTATCCAGCCCTCTTTCCATGGGTAGCGTTTTTGCCTGTTTGTTAGTTTTTCTATTTTTTAAAATATTTTTCTTTTGTGCATGAATGTGTATGTGAGGGCTTGATCTGCATCTTCTTTTTCTTTTCTTTTTCTTTTTTTGTTTTTTGTTTTCTGTTTATATGTGTATGTGAATGACTGAATGTTCATTTTTCAGTTTACTTTGCTTTTGTCTTTTTTGTTGGTTTGTTTTTGCTCTTCTCTCATTTTATAGTTTAAGGTGGGTGTGAATATGTGTGTGAGGGTTCAATCTGAATTCTTCTTTTTTCCTTTTTCTTTTTTTTTTCCCTGTCTTTCTCTTTTTCTTCTCCATTCATTTTGTGCTAGGCGTGTGTGTGTGTGTGTGTGTGTGTGTGTGTGTGTGTGTGTGTGTTTGGGTCTCCTGGTCTTTTGTTGTTGTTGTTTTTTGTTTTGTTTCACCTTGCAGTTATTTCAGTTTGTTTTAGTTTGTTTGTGTGTGTCTGTGTGTGTCTCTCTCTCTGTGTTCTTTCTTTCTTCTTTTTCTTTTACTTTTTGGCTTCAGCTTCTGCTTTCATTGTTCTGTTGGGTTTTTTTTTCAATTTAAAAAAAAAATTTTGTCAGCCGGGCTTGGTGGCTCAGCCTGTAATCCCGCACCTTTGGGAGGCTGAGGTGAGTGGATTGCCTGAGCCTGCAGGTCCGAGACCTGCCTGGGCAGCGAGACATCATCTCTACAATAAATCAAAAAATCAGCCGGGCCTGGTAGTGCATGCCTGTAAGTCCAGCTACTTGGAAGGCTGAGTCAGAAGGATCACGGGGCCCAGCAGGTCGAGGCTGCGGTGGCCGGGAGTGGCCACTGCACTCCAGTCTGGGCGACAGAGCGAGACTCCAACTCAAAAAAAAAAAAAATTTTGTCCATCTTATCTCATTCTATTCTTCTCTGTTCTCCTCATTACTGCTACTATATCATGGACTCAGGGGGTACACACATGTACCCATTGCATTGTCATATAGAGTGGTGGTGGGGAGTGGGTCTCAGGAAACACATGCCACAATCAGTGAACATTGTGATCTTCAAATAGTTTCTGAATCTTAGCTCCCCATTCTCTACTTATTCAACTTTCAAAACTACAAGAAACAGCAAGGCTTCCCATCCACAGTCTTGTTTCAAAATAGAACAAGTCCAGAGTCTGGATCAGGGAAGAATAGAGGGCTGAGCAAACATCAGAAGGGAAAGCCTCTCCCACCGCCACTGAATAATGAAACTTAAGAGGAAGAAAAGAGATCTGCCACAAATGTGGTAAAACCAGCAGAAGACCACAGGTAATTTCAAGTATAACAGAGAAAATGCCTGAAAAATCAGAAGTCAGAGCCCAAACAATGGAAGTCACCAAGGACTTGTCCCAGAATACAACAGGGATTAGGGAATAGATGGAAAAACTGAATAAGACTCAATAAAGATAAGATGCAACACTGACAGAACTTGTAACATAGATTTTTGGCCATAAATAAATTTCATTCAAGAAATAAATAGCAAGATGACAAGCATGGATAGCAGAATTAATCTAGCAGAAGAAAGAATCTCAGGACTTGAAGACCAGAACATGGAATTAACTTGATCTGTAAAAAACACAGAAAACTCAGAAAGAAAGAACAAAGCTTACAAGAGATGTGCAATTACATCAAGGGGTCGAACCTACACCTGATTGGTATCCCAGAAGAAGAAAGAGAAATGGAGAATACCTTGGAGCAAATATTCCAGGAGGTATCCAAGAAAACTTTCCCCATCTCACCAGAGATGTGACAAGCCAAACACAAAAAATACAGAGCACCCCCACAAGACACCAAATGAGAAGAGCAACCCCTAGATGTATAATAATTTGCCTACACAAAGTAGGCACAAAAGAAAAACGCTTAAACGCAGCAAGAGAGAAAGGTCAGACTACCTACCAGGGAAAACCAACCAAAATAGCTGCAGACCTATTGGTAGAAACACTACAAGCAAGAAGGGACTGGAGTTCAATATTCAAAGTCCTCAAAGATAAACAATTTCAACCAAGAATTTCCTACCCAGCCAAGCTCAGCTTCATCAGCGATGGAAAATTAGAATCCTTCCCAGATATCCAATCCCTAAGAGATTATGCAGCTTCCAGACCAGCTCTACAGGAGACACTTAAAAACATATTAAGCACAGAAGAAAGAAAAAGAAGAAACAGCACACACTTCCCAAGAGAACAGCAGAGCACAGAATCAACAGAGAATGCAGCACATCAAGAAACGTGAAAACGCATACATACATCAACCCCAAAGCTAAAAGAAAATGAGCCATTTTTTAAGGGATTACCTCACCTAATCCTCAAAACAAATGCGTGTGGCAGACAATATACTACTGATTGCCCAGATTTAAAAACATTGAGGCAAACAGACTTGTCTAAGGTCAGAAGGTTGGATAATAATAGCACTAGTAATGAAAACATGTCCAGACTTCAAATTACATGCCTTTCTCATTATTGCAACACTTAACAGTACTGTCTCAGCATTACTGATTATGCTCTGCGAGAACCCTCCGAATACACACAGCTTCAGTCTCATTCATCCTTTTAGGTAATGAGACTACACGACTATGTTTATAAATAACTTGCATTGTCTCTGTGTGCCAGGAACATAGTATGTTTACTCAATTATTTTTTAATGTTTGCAACATGACGAGGGAAGTAGTCTCATCATTTACAGTTTGCAGTTGAAAACACTGAGACAAAAAGAAGATAAGTAACTTTACCAAAAATGTAATAGTCAGGACTTGAATTCCTGCAGCATGATTCCAAGAACAGTGAGTAGCAACTTCTCTGAAATCTCTCTGCACTATATCTGCATCTGTCTTATAACTCTGATTTCTTTCTACCTTGAATGATCATTATCATTAATGCACCTCACTTGAGCTCACTGGTCATTGATTAATATCTTTTTTTTTTCGAGTTGGAGTCTCACTCTGTCACCCAGACTGGAGTGCAGTGGCCACTCCCAGCCACCGCAGCCTCGACCTGCTGGGCTCCAGTGATCCTTCCGCCTCAGCCTTCCAAGTAGGTGGAATTACAGGCATACACTACCACGCCCGGCTGATTTTTTGATTTATTGTAGAGATGAGGTCTCACTGCCCAGGCGGGTCTCGAACCCGCGGGCTCAGGCAATCCACTCACCTCAGCCTCCCAAAGGTGTGGGATTACAGGCTGAGCCACCGAGTCCGGCTGATTAATATCTGCATTGTTCCTTATGTCTACCAGGAACTCCACACAATGATGATCTCTATCAATGTCTATCAAATTAATACATGATTTCTTATTTTCTAGATAGTCACATCTATGATGAGTACCAGAAAGAAAAGATGCTAAGAGTTACCTTTCCATTTTTGACTTTTTCTTTTTTGCTTTTGTTTAGCTTTTCAGAAGTTTGACAGATTTTCAGAGGTTTAGCTATTTAAATAGGGTCTGGATTTCTAAGCAAAAAAAAGAGTGGTTTGTACAAGCATTTTTAAGTTCTTTTTATTTTGCAATTGGTATATATGGACACTCTGGAACTTCATTGCAGGCTGAAGGCATTTAAATGTTCATCATTTTGAAGCTAGAAAATTATACATTTCCAGGTCAGGCACAGTGGCTCATGCCTATAATCTCAGCACTTTGAGAGGCCCAGGTGAGAGGATTGCTTAAGCCTAGGTGTTCAAGACCAGCCTGGGCAACATAAAGAGACCTCATCTATGCAAAATATAAAAAATTAGCCAGGCATGGTGGCACATCCCTGTAGTCTACCAAAAAAAAAATTATCCATTTTCATTTATAAGATGCATCTCTCATTACTAGTCTAATCTATTCATTTCACATATTCATATCCTGATTTCACTGGCACTTTCACAACATTTTCCCTATAATTTGAGAGCATGGTTTCCAAATTACAACTTTCCCATCAGCCATAGGTACTTTAAGCTAATAATGTCTTGGGCATTAGAAGAAAATTTCTCTATAGATAAAAGCAACTTGGAAGGAGTAGAAAAGATAGATAATGTGTATTCCTAAATTATAATTAATTAATCAATTATTACATGCCTTCTCTGTCCCATTTGCTATCCTATATAGCATTTCATATATAACCATACCAAATATGGGCATTTCATATACAACCGTACCAAAAAAATAAAAAGGCAAAAATTCTTGTCTTTGTTGAGTG
>NW_007233882.1:0-4507 GCF_000164805.1 Carlito syrichta | reverse complement strand
TAACTCCAGTCAGAATGGCAATTATCAACAACTCAAAAAACAACAGCAAGCTGGAGAGGGTGTGGTGAAAAGGGAACACTTCTACATTGTTGGTGGGAGTGTAAACTAGTGCAACCTCTGTGGAAAGCAGTGTGGAGATTCCTAAAAGCTCTAAATATCAACCTCCCATATGATCCCACAATCTCCCTACTGGGAATATATCCTGAAGAACTCAAATCATTCTGTAAAAAAGATACCTGCACATGTATGTCTATCGCAGCATTGTTCACAATGGCAAGAACCTGGAAGCAACCATGCTGCCCATCAAAAGAGGCCTTCAAAATATTATTCCTTTTTTTGGAGGTCTCCCTCTTACATGCATATATATAGATATAGATATTTAGATATATACTATATGCAAATCTAGATATGTTTATCTATCTATAAAAAATAGATATAAAAGATACATGCATCATTTCCTAGTCTTTTTAGAGGTAATGTCAACTCATCTTTTTCAATTACACTCCAAAGCCTCCTTCAATTTTGCTATAGTTACTTATATAGTTTATCTGTGTACACTCTATGTCTCCTCACAAAGGCAACTTGGCATTTTTTGCTTTTTCCAGCATGCATATTTTTTAGCACTTAAGTAAAGAAAAATAATCTAGTGTACATTCAATACTGACCATTTCTATTGCTCTTTCTTCATTGCTATCACAGTAAATTTTCCTCTGGTATGATATTCTTACAGCCTGAAAAACTTCCTTTGACATTATTCCTTTGTAAAGCAGCTCTGCTGGTAACCATTTTTCTTAGGTTTCCTTCACTGGAAAATGCCTATTTTAATGTCAATGCTGATAGATAGTATTGTTGAGTAGAGGATATTTAGTTGAAAGTATTTTCATTAAAATATAGTTGCATGCCGGGCTCGGTGGCTCAGCCTGTAATCCCGCGCCTTTGGGAGGCTGAGGTGAGTGGATTGCCTGAGCCTGCGGGTTCGAGACCCGCCTGGGCAGCGAGACCTCATCTCTACAATAAATCAAAAAATCAGCCGGGCGTGGTAGCGCATGCCTGTAATTCCGGCTACTCGGAAGGCTGAGGCGGAAGGATCGCCGGAGCCCAGCAGGTCGAGGCTGCGGTGGCCGGGAGCAGCCACTGCACTCCAGTCTGGGCAACAGAGTGAGACTCCAACTCAAAAAAAAAAAAAAAACCAAAAAAAAAAAATATATAGTTGCATGTAGCTTAATCACAAGGCTACCTTATGGGATACGCATTGTTAGGTGATCTCATCATCAGACAAACAACACAGAGCCTACTTATGCAAACCTAGATAGTAGAGCCTACTACACAACCAGTCTGTATGATACAGTCTCTTGGTTTCAGAGTACAAACCTGAACAGCATGTTCACTGCAGGCAATGGGAACACAATGCTAACTATTTGTCTAACTAAACATACTTTAACATAGAAAAGCTACAGTAAAAATATGCTATAAAAGATTAGAAATGGTACAGTAGTAGAGAGTACTTACTATGAATGAAACTTTCAGGACTGGAAATTGCTCTTAATGAGTCAGTGAGTGAGTTATGAATGAAGGCCTAGGATAATATTGACACCACTGTAGAGTTTATAAATGCCGTACTTATTCTAAATTTATAAAAAATACTTTTCTTTCCTCAATAGTAAATGATCCTTAGCTTACTGCTAGTTTTTACTTTATAATTTTCCAACTTTTTACGCTTATAAGTATACTTAGTTTATAACAGTACTTAGCTTAAACCACAAACACATTGTACAGCTGTTCAAAAGTATTTTCTTTCTTTATATCCCTATTATAAATGATTTTCTCTATTTTTTTAACCTTTTAAACTTTTTGTTAAAAACTAAGAAACAAACACACTCATTAGCCTAGACCTGCACGAGGTGAGAATCACTGCTTTCACTATCTTCCTCTTCTGTATTTTGTTCCACTGGAAGGTCTTCAGTGGCAATTAAAACACATGGAGCTGTTATCTTCTATGATAACACAACAACTCTGGTAAAGCTGTTTCACAGTTAATGTTTTTAGACAAGTAAAAGGAGTATATCACAAAATAATTACAAAAAGTATAATACAGTAAATATATACACCATTAACGTAGTCATTTAAAATCACCATCAAGCATTATGTAGTGCATATAATTGGATGCCCTATACTTGTATACGACTGGCAGTGCAGCAGATCTGTGTACACTGACCTCACTACAAATGTGAGTAATGTGTGTGATACAACTTCACAACATCTAAGTGTCACTAGGCACTAGAAATTGTTCTGCTTCAATATAATCTTGTAGGACCACTGTCATGCAGTCTGATGTTGACTAAAATCTCATTTTTCAGCATATGTCTGTGCTTTAAAGATGTGCCACTGTCTTCTGTCTTCATGGTTTCTGATAAGAAAACTGCAGTTATTCAAATCCTTGTTTTTCCACATAGACTATGTTGAAAAGTGGCATGAGTATTGCTTCTCTATCTTGAATATTCAGAAGTTTATACAAATATATAGAGATACACATTTTGGTTTTGGGAGCCAGCCTTGGAGGCCCGCCTGATTGACAAAGTCCAGGTGCGCTGAGGACCCCCGGCTGCAAAGCGAGTCCAGGCAGCTGAGGCCCTTCCGTCTTCCATCTTTGCAGTTGATACAACTGAACAAATTCTGTGCAGTCCTGGAAGAAGAAGATGGTATGTTTATGCGAAGAATCACAGCTAACCTGGAAATGTCATGGTTCATTTTTCCATTTCCCACTATGCTGTTTGGCCGTTTCTAACATATGCAAGGGTTAAAATCTGAAGCACATCAAGAATGCTTTCTTTCATTTGGTTATAAGTTACTAGATATTGCTGAAGCAAAAAATGATATAAGTATATTCACTCCTTATTTGATTTAGAATTATGCAGTTTAGTGTTTAGACATAAGGTTTTTTAGAAGCACAAGTTTATAGTAAGTTCATTATGAATTCATTATAAGTTCTAACACTTATCTAGGAGTTATGTAGGTGATTTATAACACTGTTTTCACTGACTTAGGATAAAGATTAATGTTAAGGTTTTTACTTAATTAAATAGTTAAAACTCTAAGTTAACATTTATAGAGTAGGTTTTCACTGAACTCATAATATAATAATCAGACACTTTTATGACAGATCAGCTAAAACAGAAAGTAACCTTGAGGGACCTGGGAAACATTACTAAAAGCCTCTTTTGAGTTCTCTTTAGAAACAAGCACTGCAAGATAAGTGAAAAGTAATGAGGACATCTGCACAAGGGAGGCGATCACGGGACTCTGAAGAACATGAGAGCCTAAGATGGGAAAATTCCTGACACATAAAGAAATATACGCTTAAAGAAACTTTCTTGAGACATTTCAAGTACTGTAACTTGGGACATTGGACTGAAAGTATCATTGTTGGCTTAATGAATAAGACTTGTTGTCTAAATGCCTATGAGAATCTTGGTTTATTTGCTACTACGCCTATGGGAATCTTGGTTTATTTGCTACTATGCCTATGGGAATCTTGGTTTGTTTGCTACTAAGACCACTAGATGGTAACTTTTAAAAGATATGTATGTGAAAGAATTTTCTTTGTCTTGTCCCTTCATGAATGGTATAAAAGCTCTGTATTAACTAGCATTAAATGGTCATCTGTTCAAGAAGCAGGTGTCCGGTCTATTATCTTCGTCGTTAGCCTATCCGTCTCTCCTTCAGGACATCTCACGACCCTTGCGGGGCGGGCCCCCGCATTTTGGTATCTCCAGTTTGAGGTTTATTTCTTGAATGTCTAAATTGACATCTTTACCAAATATTTGAACTATTGTTTCCTCAATTTATTTTCTTGCACCTATCCCTTCCCTTTTCAGGACTCAAGTGGAATGCCTGTTAGACTTTTCTTCTAGTTACTTAAAGTAGTGTTTACTTTTTTCCAACATATCGCTGGGTTTATTTTCCAGATTGGATAATTTTTATGAATCTTTTCTCAGGTTAACTCTTTGTGGTGTACCATTTATTGTAATTCCAGTACGTTGTTTTCAAATATTGTACTCTTTATTTTTAATATTTCTAATTTTGTCCAATGTGTTCATTTTTGTGCTGCAATACATACAATAAACAGGGTGGATGTGGACAATCATGTCATGTTCACAGCTTCAGAGAAAAGTATTTGGTCTTTCATAATTAAATGTAATATTTAATAGAATGGAGAACTATCTGTATACAGAATCTCCATAACAGTAAATAGGATTCTGTATATAGAGATAGTTCTCTTTTCTTATTTATCTTAGAGATTTTATGATGAATGGATGCTGAATTTCATCAAATACTTTTGTGTATCAAATGATGGTATTTTTATTAGCCTATTAACATGGTGATTCCTTTACATAATTATTAAAATATTGCTCAAGACTGACTTGTCTGAGGCAAATTCCACTTTATATTATTTTATTTTATTTTATTTTGAGTTGGAGTCTCACTCTGTTGCCCAGACTGGAGTGCA
>NW_007233881.1:0-7348 GCF_000164805.1 Carlito syrichta | reverse complement strand
TCATCTGGACCAGGGCTTTTTTTTGTAGGAAGTTTTCTTATTACGTGGTCGATTTCCTTGATTGTTATTGGTCTATTTAGGGTCTCAATTTCTTCTTGTTCCAACCTAGGTAGGTTGTGTGATGTCAGAAAGTCTTCCATTTCCTTCTGGTTTTCAAGTTTGTTTCCATACAAGTGTACGTAGTAGTCTCTAATGATCTTTTGTATTTCTTCAGGGTCAGATGTGACTTCATCTTTTGTGTTTCTGATTATGCTTATTTGGTTTTTTTCTCGTTTTTTCTTGGTCAGTCTAGCTACAGGACCATCAATCTTGTTTACCCTTTCGAAGAACCAGCTTTTTGTTTCATTGATTTTTTGTATTATCTTTTTGTCTTCTATGTCCTGGATTTGGGCTTTTATTTTGGTGATCTGGATTCTTCTGCTGAAATTAGGGTTTTGTGGTCTTGCTTTTCCAGCTTCTTTAGGTGGCTTGTTAGGTTGTCAATTTCTGTTCCTTCCATTTTCCTCATGTGTGTTTGTAGGGATATAAATTCCCCTCTTATTACAGCTTTTAAGGCATCCCAGAGATTTTGGTAAGATGTTTCTTTATTTTCATTTGTTTCCAGGTATCTTTTGATCTCTATTTTGATGTCATCATTGACCCAGGAGTTATTTAGCATCATGCTGTTTAGTCGTCCATGTCTTTGTGGGTTTTGGGGGGACTTTGTTGGTGTCAAAGGTTATTTTTATTCCACTGTGGTCCGAAAAGGTGCATGGCAGAATTTCAGTCCTTTTAAATTTGCTTATACTTGATTTGTGTCCAATTATGTGTCGATCTTAGAATATGTTCCATGTGGTGATGAGTAGAATGTGTATTCTGTGGTCTTTGGATGGAGTGTTCTATAGGTATCAATTAAGTCCATTTGGTCCAGAGTCTCATTGAGGTTCTGGATCTCCTTGCTGATTTTTTGTCCTGATGATCTGTCTAAGGTTGTGAGTGGTGTATTAAAGTCCCCAGTTATTATGGTGTTAGAGTCAATGTCTTTCTTTAGTTTTCCTAGAAGTTGCTTTATGAATGTTGGTGCGCCTATGTTGGGTGCATATATGTTTAGGATAGATATTTCTTGTTGATGGAGTGAACCTTTTATCATTATGTAGTGGCCCTCTGTATCTTTTTTAATTTTTGATAGCTTAAATGGTATTTTGTCTGAAATTAGGATCGCGACTCCTCCTTTCTTTTGTGTTCCATTCGCCTGAAAATTTGTTTCCCATCCTCTTACTTTGAGTCTGTGTATGTCCTTTCTAGTGAGATGGGTCTCTTGAAGGCAGTATATTGTTGCCTGGTGATATTTTATCCATTTTGTCATTCTATGTCTTTTCAGTGGTGCGTTTAGTCCATTCACATTCAGACTAATTATTGAAATGTGAGAGTTCATCCCTATCATGGAGTTCTTATTGAGTTATTGTTCTTCCACTTGGTTTTTTCTTTTTTTTTTTTGTCTTTCTTTTGCTTTTGGGGTTGGTTCGTGTATATTTTATTCTTTTCCTTGTACTCTTGTGAAGAACGTTGTTCTTTTTTCCTTTTCTTCTGTGTTTAGTACTTTCTTAAGTGTTTCATGTAGAGATGGTTTTGTGGCTGCATAAGTTCTTAGGGATTGGATATCTGGGAAAGATTTTAATTCTCCCTCACTGATGAAGCTTAGCTTGGCTGGGTAGGTTATTCTTGGTTGAAATTGTTTATCCTTTAGGACTTTGAAGATAGGGCTCCAAGCTCTCCTAGCCTGCAGGGTTTCTGCAGATAAATCTGCTGCTATTCTGATTGGTCTTCCATGGTGGGTGATCTGGCCTTTTTCTCTTGCTGCCTTTAGGATTTTTTCTTTTGTGCCTACTTTATTTAGGCAAATGATTATGTGTCTAGGAGTTGGTCTTCTCATTTGTTGTCTTGCGGGGGTTCTCTGAATCTCTTGTGTTTGAATTTTTGTATCACTGATTAGATAAGGGAAATTTTCTTGAATGATCTCGTGGAAAGTTTGTTCCAATGTGGTCTCTGTTTCTCTTTCTGCCTCAGGGAGTCCGATTTTTCTTAGGTTAGGCCTCTTGAGGTAGTCACTCATCTCTTGAAGGTTTTGTTCTGTCTTTTTTAGCTTATTTTCTGTGTTTTTAAGAGATTGGGTTATTTCTATATTTTGGTCCTCAAGCTCTGAGATTCTTTCTTCTGCTTGGGTAATTCTGCTTTCCATGCTTATCAATTTGTTATTTATTTCATTCACAGTATTCTTTATTACTGTTATCTCAGATATCAGCTCCTTCCTAGTTTCTTCTTGTGTCTCCTCAATTCTTAATAGTCTCTCCATTATTGTTTTGATATCTACATTTGCATTTTGAGACCCTTCATTCTGGGGACTTTTCATTGTTTGTATTCCAAAGTCAATTTTCTCAGTGTCTGCTCTCCCAGGCATCTGGGAGAGACCCATACTCTTCTTTTGGTTTTTCTTCATTTCTGTAGATTTTTCTCCCTTTACCCCTTTCCCTCCCCCTCTTCAATTCTGTTTTTGAGGGAAGGTGGGGTTGCTTTTATTTCTCTTCTGCAATGACCTGTTCTTCCTTATGAGGGTCTTCTGGTTTTGTTCACTTTTCCCTCTGTTTTACAGTCTGTCTATTCAGCAGTTTGCAGTCTTGGTCCCAGCGATGTAGCAGGTTTTTAGACCCTTCCATAAACTCCTACTTGGTGGTCTACAGGATCAGGAGCTTCCTCAGGCTGACATCATATTGACTGTTTCTCCAGTTCTCAGCCTTTCCAGCCTTTAGGTCCCAGTTTTGGAGATGAAGGTGCCAGTCAGTGTGGCGTCTGGTGAAGCCCTGGTTTCTGTGTCCAGGATGGCACCTTGTTGCTGCATCTGTGGGTTTCAAAAGTTTCCTTGAGTTTAATTCTGCTTAAAACTCCTTTCACTGGTTGGGCATGGTGGCTCATGCCTGTTATCTCAGCACTTCGGAAAATTGAGGCAGGAGAATTGCTTGTGGCCAGGAGTTCGAGGCTGCAGGAAGCTGTGATCACACCACTGCACTCCAGCCTGAGCAGGAGAGACCCTGTCTAATCTGTTCTATGTTGAAGGGAGTTGTCCTAAATCAAACATAACGTATTTAAGGCAGTTATGCCCTTGAAAATCCCGCCTGGTAATATTTTATCCATTTTGCCATTCTATGTATTTTCAGTAGTGCATTTAGTCCATTCACATTTAGGCTAATTATTGAAATGTGATAGTTCATCCCTATCTTAGAGTTCTTATAGAGTTGTTCTTCCACTTGATTTTTTTGTCTTTCTTTTGGTTTTGGGGTTGATTCATGTGTATTTTATTGTTTTTCCTATACTCTTGTGAAGAATGTTTTACTTTTTTCCTTTTCTTCTGTGTTTATTCCTTTCTTTTCTTTTCTTTCCATTTTTTTTTGAGTTGGAGTCTCACTCTGTCACCCAGACTGGAGTGCAGTGGCCACTCCTGGCCACCGCAGCCTTGACCTGCTGGGCTCCAGCAATCCTTCCGCCTCAGCCTTCCAAGTAGCCAGAATTACAGGCATGCGCTACCACTCCTGGCTGATTTTTTGATTTATTGTAGAGATGAGGTCTTGCTGCCCAGGTCGGTCTCGAACACACTGGCTCAGGCAATCCACTCACCTCAGCCTCCCGAAGGCGTGGGATTACAGGTTGAGCCACCGAGCCTGGCTAGTACTTTCTTAAGTGTTTCATGTAGAGCTGGTTTGCTGGCAGCGTAAGTTCTTAGGGATTGGATATCTGGGGAAGATTTTAATTCTCCCTCCCTGATGAAGTTTAACCTGGCTGGGTAGGTTATTCTTGGTTGAAATTGTGCATCTTTTAGGACTTTGAAGATAGAACTCCAAGCTCTCCTAGCCTGAAGGTTTTCTGTAGATAAATCTGCAGCTATTCTAATTGGTTTTCCACGGTAGTTGATCTGGCCTTTTTCTATTGCTGCCTTTAGGATTTTTTTCTTTTATGCCTACTTTGTTTAGGTGAATTATTATGTGTCTAGGAGTTGGTCTTTCCATTTGTTGTCTTGCAGGGGTTCTCTGAATCTCTTGTGCTTGAATTTTTGCATCACCGATTAGAAAAATTAAGTGTTCTTGAATGATCTCATGGAAAGTTTGTTCCAGTGTGGTCTCTGTCTCTCTTTCTGCCTCAGGAAGGCCAATTACTCTTATGTTTGGTGTTTTGAAGTAATTGCTCATCTCTTGAAGTCCTGTCTTTTTGAGCTTGTTTTCTGTGATTTTAAGATTTGGTTTATATTTTGGTCCTCAAGCTCTGAGATTCTTTCTTCTGCTTGGGTAATTCTGCTTTCCATGCTTATCAGTTTGTTATTTATTTCATTCACAGTATTCTTTATTACTGTTATCTCAGATATCAGCTCCTTCCTAGTTTCTTCTTGTCTGTCCTCAATTCTTTTTAATCTCTCCATTAGTGTCTTGATATCTAGGTTTGTATTTTGAGACCAGTCATTCTGGTCATTGTTTGCATTCCAAAGTCAGTTTTCTCAGTGTCTGCCCTCCCAGGGGTCTGGGAGAGACTCATATTCTTCTTTTGGTTTTTCTTCATTCATGTTGATTTTTCTCTCTCTCCCCCTTTCCCTCCCCTTCTTTAATTCTGTTTTTCAGGGAAGGTGGGGTTGCTTTTGTTTCACTTGTATAATCTCCAGTTCTTCCTTATGAGGGTCCTCTGGCTTTGTTCACTTTTGTGGTTGCAGTGTGGGCTGCAGGCTGTACTTTTTTCAGTTTTGAGGTTTAATTGAGGGGGAAGCTGTGATTCAGAATCCATATGCTGATTCCAGCATCCACCAACAGGTGTATGAGCACACTGGAGCCTATTTCCCACTGTCTTACAATCTGTCTGTGCAGCGGTATGTAGGTTTGGTTCCTGGATCAAAAGGAGGTACAAAAGAGGAAAATAAAGGAGAAGGGGGGGTCAATAGGAGGTTAGAAAGAGAGAAGAGTGAGAGGGAAAACAGACATACATACCAACTAACAGATGAAAAAGATACACAAGGCTGGAGAGAAGTGAAAAAAACACAGAAGGAAAATTCCCTAGAGAATACTGGTAGCTATACAGAGACAGACCAATAAAATCATGAAACAGATAGTATAAGTCAGAAAGCAAACAAAAGTGAGCAAAACATACAATCAGAATGATAAAATCAAAAGGCAAAATAAGAGATTAAACTAGCTCTGGAATCTTTCCTGAGAGTCTAAAGTCACTTCAGCTCTTATCTCCAGCTTCTCCCCTTTGTTTTTGTTGCAGGCAGCTAGCCTGCTGCCTGGGAGGTCTGCTTAGTTGTCTCTGTCTGTTCAGCATAGGGGAGCGACTTCGTCTCCTGTTTAACTATGTTACCTTAGGAACCTAGGTGGAGGTTCTGACTGGTGGGTGAGGCAATGCAAATCTGTCTGGAGAATGGCCGAGGTGATGGCTCCCCTTTTGGGGATCTTTTCTCTCTGCTCATCTGGGCCTCTGGGCGAGAGGCACCAGAGTTCAGCTGCACAGCTGGGTGCTGGGTCAGGGTGTCACCAGCAGGTTGGGATGGAGGAGAGGGTCAGGCATTCCCTCTTCTGGAGCTGGGAGCCTCCAATCAGCACCTTACACATGCTTGGTGTTCTGTTCACTTACTCAAGCTTGGGGTCGTGTACTGAGTGTCTCAGTCAGGGTGGGCCCAGGGCTCCAGAACTCCAAAGCTCCAAAGGGCAGGCGGTGACCCTGGGTCCCTCACAGGGTACTTCAGCCAGAAATGGGGCCGGTATCTCTGAAGGGCGGGCACCCAGAGCCTCCCTGGGTGACCAGCAGCTTGGTGCTGGGTGCTGGGCGAGACAAGATGATGTAGCCAGGGAGGGAGCTGAGACCCGGGACTCCCACGCAGGCGTGAGTCACATATAGTGGAGCAGCAGCAGCCAGGGGCCACAATATCTGGCCTTGTGTGGGACCAAAGGTCCCCAGGCCTTGTACCAGTGCAACTGGTGGTGAGCAGAGGGCTGTGGGAAGGTAAGTAAGAGTCTTTTTGGGAACTCACGTTCAGAGAGTCTTGCAAATTCACCTATGCCATCACCATCTTCAACAGGAAGTTGCACTCTTTTATGTATCTGTTGGCTGCCCATATATCTTCTTTTGAGACATGTCTATTCATGTCTTTTGCTCAATTTTTAAAGGAGCTGTTTTTTTTTTTCTTTTGGCACATTTGAGTTCCTTGTAGATCAGAAATTAGGCCTTTGTAAGATATATTTTTCCCATTCTGTGGGCTGTCTCCCTGCTCTCTTTAGGGGTTCTTTTGCTTTGCAGAAGCTCATTAATTTGATAATATCCCGCTTGTCTATCTTATTTCTTAAGGTATTGGCCTTTAGGGTTCTGAGTAGAAATTGGTTCCCAGTTCCAATTTCCATAAGGTTGCCTCCTTCATTTTCTAAGATTCTTATAGTTTGAAGTTTGACATTTAGGTCTTTGATCCATTTAGAGTTGATTTTGTGTATGCTGATAGGTAGGGGTCCTGTTTCAATCTTCTGCAAGTGGTCAGCCAGTTTTCCCTGAACCATTTACTGAATAGGTTCTCCTCTCCCCAGTGGTTCTTGTAGTAGGCTTGTCAAAGATGAGTTGGTTGAGGAATGGAGGCTTTGCTTCCAGAATCTCTATCCTGTTCCATTGGTCTATGTGCCTGTTCTTGTAGCAATACCAGGCTGTTTTGATTACTGTAGCCTTATAGTAAAGTTTGAAGTCTGGAAGTGTGATACCACCTACTTTGTTTCTTTTGCCAAGGATTGTTTTGGCTATTCATGGTTGTTTATGGTTCCATATGAATTTCTGTATTGTCATTTCCAGGTCTGAGAAGAATGATGTTGGTAATTTAATGGGTATTGTGTTGAATCTGTAGATTGCCTTTGGTAGGATGGACATCTTAATAATGTTGATTCTTCCTATCCATGAGCATGGAATATTTTTCCATTTGTTTGTGTCTTCTTGAATTTCTTTGAATAGTGTTTGTAATTCTTATTGTAAAGGTTTTTTACTTCTCTGGTTAGGTAGATGCTGAGGTATTTCATTTTCTGGGTGGCTCTTGTGAATGGGATTGTGCTTTTAATTTGGGTATCTGCCTGCTTGTTGTTGGTGTATAGGAATGCAACTGTCTTTTGCACATTTATTTTGTACCCTGAGACTTTGCCAAGTCGTTTCTCAGTGCAAGCAGGTTTTTGACAGATTCTCTTGGATTTTCAAGGTGTAGGAACATATCATCAGCAAAGAGGGATAGCTTGACTTCCTCTTTTCCTATTTGGATACCCCTGATTTCCTCCTCTTGTCTAACTGCCCGAGCTAGGACTCCAACACAATG
>NW_007233880.1:0-6457 GCF_000164805.1 Carlito syrichta | reverse complement strand
TACAGGAAACAGGACTGCCTATTGCTAAGAAAGAATCAGGGATCTGGGTTACACGTGTCCTGTGTACCTAAGAAACTTCAGGGCGTCTTGATAAGGGCTAAACACGAATAAGGGTTTTTGAAGCATGAATCTGCGGAAAATGGGTCCTCATATACAGGCAAATACTCGGCCTTTTGCTAAGAAAGAATAAGGATAAGGGCTAAACAAAAATAAGGGATTCGAAACAGGAATGTGTGTAATATTCCTCATAACATGAATCTTCGAGGCCTCTTGCTAAGAAAAAATAAGGACTCTGATTTACACGGTTCATCAATAACAAAATCTACATGGCATCTTGCTAAAGGCTAAACAGGAATCAGGGTTTCAAAACAGGAATCTGGGGAATGAGAGTCATCATATACAGGACACTACATGGCCGCCAGCGAAGCAAGAATAAGGAATATTGTCAAACGAGTCCTCAATCCGAAAAAATTTTCAGGACGTCTTGCTACTGGACAAAAAAGAATCAGGGCTTTGAGCTCAACTCATGTTTTGGAGTTATTTAGCATGTGGATATTAGGGATCAGTAAATTCAGGACTCCAGCAACCTTCTGGTCCTCTTCATAGTTCTAAACGGGTATCTGGCCCTACAAGTCTGTTAGGTTACTCAAGACAACTAAGGCCAGATTCCAGCACGAAAGGGATCATCCTGCCATATTTGGTTGTAACTCTTGGTCTCAAGATGAACCTTATATTCTCACACATCCCTTTGCCCTTTTATTTTGAGAGGGGACGAGGGTTTTGCAGATGCAAAATGTTTAGTAAGTATTTTTAAGGGCAACCCTGAATCACGGATTCCTCATCCCTAGGAAACTTGTGGGCATCTGTATTTTTGTATATACAGTTTTGGAATACACATCGACAGGGAAAATCAAGCATCTTGCAATGCACGAAAAGGGAATCTGGGTTCTTGGAGTTCTCATTTGCTGAAGTCTACAGGGACACTTCATAAGGTTTAATCAGTAATCTGGACTTCTAGGTCCAAATATTTTTAGGGTGTCTTTTACAAGGGAACCAGGAATCTTGGATCCTAATTGCTCAGGAAACTTCTGGGGGTCCTTCAAGTGATAATCAAACAAATTGAATTCTACATCACCACGAAATATCTCGGTGTCTTGCTGAGAATGAAGCAGGAATCTGGGTAATGGGAATCCCGATACACAGGAAACTTCATGACTCTTGGAAAGGATGAATAAGTAATCCGGGCTACATGGGTCCTCAGTACGGAAAATCTACAGTGTGTCTTGCTAAGGGCTAAACAAATTCAGGTCTTTGAGCACCCCTCATGTTTTAGAGATATTTGTTATGTGGATATTACTAATCAATCATTTCTGGACTCCAGCAACACTCTGGTACTCTTGATAGCTGTGATCGAGAAACTGGCACTAAAAGTCCGTTTAGATACTCGGAACCTCTGATTCCAGATCCAGGACACCAGTAATTCCCTCGGATTTTATGTATGTAAGCCCTGACCACAGTGTTACCCCGTACTCCAGAATCTTCAATGACTCCACTGTTCGCTATTAGGACTTTGGGTTTAAGTCTTCAATTTTTTTAGGAGGTAGCATTGGGAGGGAACCAGGAATCTTAGATTCCATGTCACCAGACATATTCTCCGCTTTCTATGGGTATACAAGAGTCTGAACTTTCAGGCCAACAGGAAACATCTTGTCATTTTGCTTAGAACGAAATAGGAATGTGGGTCACTTTGTCCCTTGAAAGTTTCTACATGCTTTACTAAAGAGGAACCAGGAAACTCGGTTTCCATGTAACTTGCAAACATCTGTCTATTTGCTAAATTATCTGTGGCTTAAGGCAGTGCTCATACATGGGAATCTACAGGGACTTTAGCAAATGCTAATCTGGAACCTGGGTGTCCTGGTTCTCATATTATTCAGAGCAAATTCCTATATGCATACCACAAATCAGGCATTGTCGATCCCCAGGAAACAGTTGTGCCTCTTGATAATTTTATCTGAGAATCTGGCCTAGTGATTGTTTATTTCACAGGGTCCTGTAAGGCCATATTACACAATCCACGCAATCATCTGCCATTTGTTAATGTGATCACTGGCTTCAGGATTACCTCGTAGTCCAGAAACTACTGCTGGACATTCGTTTTCGCATCGAGAATATGGGATTAGGGGTTCCCACATATTTAGGATGTATTCTTAAGGGGGAACCAGCAATCTTCGATTCCAGGTCCCTGGGAAACTTCTTAGAGGATGTGTATTGATATGTAAGAGTTTGTACTTGCACGTCACCAGAAAAAGTCCTGGCATCTTACTGAACAAAAAGGAATGTGGGTTTCGTAAAGCCCCAATCTATTTACACAGGGCTCCATTATAATGGCTTATCTGTAATCTGGGCGTCTTGTTCTCCAAATTCTTCAGAGCAAATTGCCACTTGCAAAGGACAAGTGTCAATATAGATTCCCAGCATCCTTTTGGTCCTCTTGATTCCTGTAACCAAGAACCAGTCCGTGCAATTCAGTTGGGTTTGTCGACACAAATAAAGTCAGATTACAGGACTAAGGCATCATCTCGCCATATTTTGTGTAACTCTTGTCTTAAGATGTACCCTGTAATCCTAAAACTTCCGTTTGTACATCTCTTTGATATGGCCTTGGGGTTTTGAGGTGGCTAAGCATGTAGTACATATTTTTAAAGGTAACAAGGAATCACGGATTCCACGTCCCTGGGAAACAGGTGGGCATCTGTCTATGTGGATACAAAATTTTGGAATCCAGATCGCCAGGGAAAATCAGGGCATTTTGTGGAGAATGAGAAGAGAATGCGTTTTCAGTGGTACTCAATCGTCAAAATCTATATGGCCACTTGATAAGGTTTAATGAGGAATCTGGGCTTGTAGGCCCTCCTGTTTTTCAGAGCTACTTGTTGCATGGATACCTAAAATCTCTTATTTCAGATCCAAGAAGATTCCGGTCAATTTGATAGTTGTAATCGAGGATCTGGAGCTACAATTTCGTTTGTTTCTTATGAAAATCTTCGGCTATATTTTAGTTCCACAGGAATCAACTGGAATTTTGCGACAAAATCCTTTGCTTCAGGTTACCTCACAATACCAAAAGTTCCTGTGGTCAGGCTGGTGGGAATTGGGATATTGGGTTTAGAATATTCCCCATTTTTACGATGTCTTGTGAAGGGGAACCTGTTAACTTGGATTACACTTCTTAGGTACTACATGGGAGTCTTTCTATTGATATTCAAACAACTGGAATTCTATATTCATCAGGAAATATCTCGGGTATTGCTGAGAATTAAGCAGGAATTAGCATAATGGGAGTCCTCAGATACGGGAAACTACATGGCCTCTCACTATGGAAGAATAAGAAATCTTGGTTATACGAGTCCTCAAATCCCAAAAACCTACAGGGAGTCTTACTCAAGAAGAAAAATAATCAGGAATTTGAAGCACGAATCTGGGGAATGGGAGTCCTCTTATACAAGAAACTTCACAACCTCTTGCTAAGGCCGAACAAGGAATCTGGGTTACACATGTCCTCAATCCTAAAAATTTACATTGCGTCTTTCTAAGGGCTAAACAAAAATCAGGGTTTCTAAGCAGGAATCTTGGCAGTGGGAGTCTTCATATACAGGAAACTCCACATCCTCTACCTAAGAAAGGATAAGGATTCTGGTTTTCATGAGTCCTCAGTGCCAAAAATCTACTGGGTGTCTTGCTACGGGCTAAAGAAGAATCAGGATTTCGAAACAAGAATCTGGGGAATGGGAGTCATATACAGGAAACTACTTGCCAAAGAAGAATAACAAATCTGGGTTATACGAGTCCTCAATTCCAAATATGTTTAGGTAAGGCCTAGAAGACTCGGACTTCGACGTCCTCATAATTTTCAGAGCTGTTTCCTATGTGCATATTAGGAATCAATCATTACAGAATTCCCACAACATTCTGGTCCTCTCGATAGTTTAAAAGAAAATATGGCACTACAAGTCCATTTAGATTATTGATCCTCTAACGCCAAATTCCAGGACACAAGTAATCATCTCGAGTTTTGTGAATGTAAGCCCTGAGTTCAGGATTACCTCATACTCCAGAAACTTCTGGTAGTTCAGCTACTCGGAATTAGGACCTTGGGTTTAGATGTTGCGCCATGTTTAGAAGGTATTTTTGGGAGGGCCCAGGGTCTTGGTTTCCAAGTCCATAGGAACATTCTGGAGTCTTTCTATTTGGAGCCACGTGTCTGGACTACTGGGGTATAGGGAAACATCTGGTCGTTCTTCTGAGAACGAAACAGGAATCTCGGACACTATGTCCCCAGAAAGCTCTACTCCTGTTACCAATGTTGAACAAGGAATATCAGTTTTCATGTGACCAGCAAACTTCTGGGTAGTTGTTAATTTTTCCCTGGCTTAACGTAATTCTCATACCTAGGCGCCTGCAGGAAATTTCTAAATGCTACTCAGGAATTTGGAGTCCCAGTCCCCACACTTTTCAGAAGTAATTCGTGTATACGTACTACAAACCTGTCATTACTGATTCCCAGGAACCTGCTACTCCTCTTCTTAGTTGTAACAGAGAATCTGGCAATCTGCTGTGCTTTTATGCAGGAGGATGTAAAGCCAGATTCCACAACCTCAGGAATCATCTCGCCATTTTTCATTTAATTTCTGGCTTCAGGTTTACCTCCTAATCCAGAAACTACTGCTGGAATTTTAGATTGATATTCGTAACTTGGAATTAGGTGTTCCCAAATATTTAGGACGTTTTCTTAAAGGGTTCCAGCAATCTTGGATTCCGTGGCAATTCTGACCATTTTGGCTTATGAGTGTTGGTATATAAGAGTTTGTACTTCCACATCGCCAGGTAACTTCTGGGAGTCTTACTGAGAACAAAAAGTATCTGGGATATTGTGGTAGCCAATCCAACAGTTCTACATGGACATATTATAAGGGCTAATCTGTAATCTGGGATTCTATTTCCACACATTGTTTAGGGTTACAGGCCTCTTGGATGTTCAATCTTGTCATTATAGATTCTCAGCAACCTTCTGGTCTTCTTGATAGTTGTAACCGAGAATGTGGTCCTACATGTCCGTTGGGTTCCTCGGGACAACAAAGGGCAGGTTCCAGGACCCAAAGAATCTTATCGCCATATTTGTATGTAACTATCACATTAAGATGTACCTTGTAATTTTAAACTTCTGTTTTTCTTTCTATTCAGATAGGGGCCTGGTATTTGAGGTTGCCAAATATTTTTTACGTACTTTTAAGGGTAACTAGGATTCATGGATTCAATGACCCTACGTAATTTCTGGGCATCTTCATATTTGTATACAGAGTTTTGGGATCCACATCACGAGAGAAAATCAGGGCATCTTGCCGGGAACGAAAAGGAAATCTGATTCTAGGAGTTCTCATCGCCAGAAATTTCTTGTGGTCAGCCTGTTGGGAATTGGGACTATGGGTTAAGGTGATTCCACATTTTGAAGAGGTCTTGTTAAGGAGAACCAGGAATCTTGGATTCCAGTTACCCAATAACCTTATGGGAGTCTTTCCCTTGATATCCAAACAACTGGAATTCTAGGTCAACAGGAAATATCTCAGCGCCTTGCTGAGAATGAAGCAGGATTCTAGGTAATGGGAGTTCTCATATACAGGAAACTACACGGCCTCTTGCAAAGGAAGAATAAGGAATTTTAGTTGCATGAGTCCTCAGCCCAAAAATCCATAGAGCGTCTTACTTAGAGGTAACCATGAATCAGGTTTTTAATGTAGGAATCTGGGTAGTGGGAGTCCTAAACTACAGGAAACTGGACTGCCTATTTCTAAGAAAGAACAAGGAATCTGGGTTACACGTGTCCTCAATCCCTAAAAAACTTCAGTGCGTCTTGCTAAGGGCTAAACACGAATCAGGGTTTTTGAAGCATGAATCTGCGGAAATGGGGTCCTCATATACAGGCCAATACACGGCCTTTTGCTAAGAAAGAATAAGGAATCTGGGTTGCACCTGTTCTCTAGCCCAAAAGAACTACAGGGCCTCTTGCTAAGGGCTAAACAAGAATAAGGGATTTGAAGCAGGAATGTGGGTAATACTCCTCAAAACAGGAAACTTCGAGGCATCTTGCTAAGAAAAAATAAGGAATCTGTTTTTCATGGTTCCTCAATCAGATTATCTACATGGCGTCTTGCTAAGGGCTAAACAAGAATCAGAGTTTTAAAACAGGAATCTGGGGACAGGGAGTCCTCATATACAGGACACTACATGACCTCCAGTGAAGGAAGTATAAGGAATCTGTGTTACATAAGTCCTCAATCCGAAAAAATTCTCAGGACGTCTTACTAATGGACAAACAAGAAGCAGGGCTGCGAGCTCCCCTCATGTTTTGGAGCTATTTAGCATGTGGATATTAGGAATCAGTCAATCAGGACTCCAG